>NC_043989.1:16165166-16230166 GCF_902150065.1 Myripristis murdjan
AAAGGTACACTGTTTTTAAGGTATACCATGATATCAAGTTATCATAGTTCTAAACTGTATGCCCTGTAATGCTGTGCCCATGGGAAAAATGTTAGTTGTGTGAAATGCACAAAAAGTGGCAAGTGCATACGTACAAAACTGCACAACACCTATCCACAGCTCTCCACTCCAGCAGTCGATAAAAAAACGATTCATTCAAGTGGACTCAAGATCTTTCTTACAACTTCAGTTGGTGGATAGACGCTAGCCAGATTGTGTATTCATTCATTCATCCAGCACACAGATCCAGACAGGGAAAACAAACTCACATATACACTCACTCACATGCACAGACATTCCAGTTCAATAAAGTAAAATACTTGTTTGCTTGCTTTTTCAAGGAGACTTAGCACATGTAATTAAAAAGGGGGGAGGGGAATTAATTCTGTGAAACACCGAATGTTACGGTGTTTTGGTAAATACCGTACTGAAGTGTAAATTTCATATCATTATATCCCTCGATCAGAGCTCAACAAACATAAACTCCGACCTTTGTATGCACATGCAGTTGATGCAAAATAATTTCAGTGATGGATATGGCTGTATTCGCCGTTCACATGGGTTTTCAACTGATGTATATGCTGAATGAGTGAAACAAATTTCAACTTAGGTTTAGTACTACTGTGACCATAATATAATGTGTTCACAACAATGTGAGGAGGCTCCATGAGTCCACATCTTACTGGGGCAAGAGGAAGAGAGAAATGAGGCGGGTGGGAAAGAAGCGAGAGAGAAAAGTGGATTTGACTGCAGCATGACACATTGGTGTCATATTCAGGGGTTATAGAGCACATCCATGCTGGGCTGGATATCTGACAAGAGTCTTAGTGCAGGTGAAGGTCATGTGTGATATAGAAAAGCATGGCTCTCTGCAGATGGATAATGTCAGTGGAGGGGTCAGGGAGGCATGCTACCTGTTCTTTTATTCAGTGAGGGAATTCCATCTCATCTTGGTTCAGCTGGACCACATGCATGCATGTGTGTGTACAGTGCATGCTTGAGTGTTTGAGTGCATACTGAGATGTGTGTGCATGTGTGTGTGCATGCTCTTTCACCTATGCCCCCAGAACTAGCAGCAGCACAGAGAGTCGGGGCAAACTTTGCTGCAGCTCTGCCAGTGAGTTATTAAAACAATCGAGTGCTGACAAGCCCTGCATTCTGTCGCTGAGGGAGAGGGCTAGGGCTTAATAACTCAGTGTCACGCCTTGACATTCTTACCATCTGTCTGGGTAAAATATTCAAATGTGCAATAAATGTCACTGGGGACAGACGGTGACACTGTCTAATTAACACTATGACAGAGGTGACACTCTGAGGGGTTTGGATGGCTTTTACTGTACAACATGCAACGTTTGTGTGCGTGTGTGCCACCGCATGTGTGAGTGTGTATTTGTTGTGGCGAAGTGAAATACTGAGGAATGCTTAAACCTTTTTTTTTTTTTTTTTGCCGCCATTCTGTTCCTTAAGAGGAGACTGAGTAAGACACATCCTATCATCCCGCTAAACTGAAGAGTGTGCACTAACACACACATGAAAAAGTGCAAAATGACAGCAGCTATAGGGCTGTGCAACCCTGGAGCGGTGAATTAATGCCAGAAAGGAGTCATTTCCTCGGGCTGAAATGTCAAACAGCGGGAGGAGGGGGAGGAGACCTGACTGTCGACCATATATAGGTTTCTTACTTCATCATGGGTAGGAAGGCCACACCCCCACAAAGTGCTTCAAAGTGCTTTGGGAAAGATATGTGGAATTGGACAAAAGGAAAGGTAGTAATGGGTGCAAATAATCAAAAACGGGCTATTGCAATTCGGTCCTAAACAAGAGAGGAAGTAGTGAAGGCTGTTTTGATTCCACAGTGCTTTTGGGATGACTACAAATTTAGCCAGAGATGTATTTTTTCCTGTAGTCCATAATGACACACCAGGCAGACAGCAGACCTGCAACTTGTTGGTTAGTTGGGTTGTGTGTGTGTGTGTATATTGTTGTTGAATGCAAAAAAAAAAAAAAAAAATCTGGGGAATCTCATGAGTGATAGAGCTACAGTATCAAGTGAACACAAGTGACTTCAGGTGCATGTCAGCGTGTAGATGGCAAGGCATGTGACAGCCCACATAGTGTGGCAAGTGTCCTACAAGATGTGCAATGCATTTGTTCAGTAATCTGTGATTGTGCGAACTCTTTACAGCCAGGCAACAATGACAAGCACATATTTTTCAAAGTACTGAAAATGTAGTTACTGAGTGTGTGCATCACACAACAGTTTCCAGTCTGACAAAGATTAATGCCGCTGTGACCCCTTCTGATGGATGAAACGCTTTGTCCAATCAATACACACTAAAAGATAAAAGTACTGCAAGCCTATTGCAAACACAGATATATTGACAATGAAAAGTAAGACAACAATATTGGCATTACCGACACTATTATACAGTGTACACACTCTGGAATCTCTGGGGAAAATATCCAAAAAAGTGAGAGAACAAAATTAAATTTGAGAAAAAAATCAAATGGATTTAATCGACAGAGTTTATACACACACAAGCTTTACAAAAGGCTTTCTCTCCATGTCTTGCAGTTGCATCACTGTTCTGTTTATGGCACCAAATAACACACCTTACTTTCCAAGTGCCAATTAAAATGCCTGTCACATGATTTCTTGTCAGTGGAAATAATCATGTCAAGGTGGAAGGGGTGGAATTTCAGAATTTTTTCTCACCGATGAAGAAAGATTATCTGCCAATAGTGAGTAATGATCCAATATTTTTGTAATTAACTGATATTTGTTTTTTACACTGCATTTTGTAAAGGAACACTCATATCAATCTTGTACACAAATCAAGTGCCATCATATCTTTCAAGCAATCCAAGATGTTTTCACATACCTTGTGGAATCATTGGCAGCATCTGAGAGATATTTTCGAGCGGACTAACTATAACATGGCTTCAAATGCTGCAATAAATGGCAGTATTTGAAGCCATGCTACAGTGAAAGGCCATATTTTCCACCACACAGGAGGGCTGCTCATCCAGTGCAATAAATTCAATAATGCTGTTATTTTCTGTGGCCATTTTTGCTGTTGAAGGGTAATTAATCTTGTTTTGTTTTGTTTTTTTAGTGCATCCTCTAATGTTTGCAGCTTGAGCGCAGACTTCTGAGCTACTACCTGTGAGAACTCGTTGTACTCCTTTAAATGGCGTTTTTTTCAAGTGCCTCGTTAAATTAGTAGTATCGTAATTAGCTCTGCTGCTGCCACTACTCAAAACACTTGCATTGCAAACATTACAATTAGCTGTTTGACTGCTTTCAGTCTCCAGTTTGAAGTAATTGCAGACTGCTGACATGACTGCTACCAAGCTGCTTTCATATCATATGTTGCACTGCTGCAAGTGCTGGCCGACGCCTGTTTACATCAGATGGCTTTTCATGTCAGATTGCTTAAATGAAGTAGTAGGGAGAAGCTAACTAAATAAGTAAACAAACTGATCGTAGGTTGATTGGACAACCTGCAACTGATATGATACATCAAAATTTTCCAGGATAGTATCTGATTCCTTTGGATGTTGGATCAGCATATCCTTGTTTTGGATATATCACCCACTCTGAGGTGAAATACGAAAATGCATTGTTAATTTTAAACACTTTAAAGGTTTCCGCAGAATACTGAGACTATGCAGGAGGTTATGTTCATGTCATAAAACGTCAGATTGAGTGTCGAGTGTATCTGGATACTTAAGTGGTGTCAGATGTTGGTGACAGATTAAGGGTCTCATCCTTCAACCTTCTAGTTAATATATATTTTTTTTTTTTCCATTTCTGCTAAAAGCAGGTGAGATGTTTGTTAACCTCTTGTAGAGTCTGTGGTTATGATTTAACACGGATATGGACGGAGCCTTCTGTCCGAACTCTGCATTCATTTTGTCCGTTTTTCTGCACGTTTTCAGGAAGCGTACGGATACGAACAAAACAGAGCAGCACCACTGGAAATCGTTGGGGCAGCCAAGCCAATACTTCAAGAGATACTGGTCAATGAGCAAGATACAAAGAATATTTTTTTACAAATTGATAATATTAGAGAAAAGAATTCTCCGTCCCCTTGTCGTAATGTGTTTAATGACCTCACAGACCGCCACCGTCTACAACGCTGCCTCCACTTTTGCCTCTTTTTTAGCAGGCCCATTATTACGACCTCCTCCACTGTTTCACTCTGAGCTGCTCTCTGGTGGATTTATCACTGAACATCCATGCCAACGTAAAGGACACATGAAAGCATGTAGGCAGTGACAGTTAGATCGTTTTAAATGGACGTATTAATTTTTGCATGTAAAGGAGCATAAATGAGCCTTTGGGGTGTCAATATGGCAGCATCAACAAAATGCTGACAACACTGCAAGTCATGGACTCCATACACATTACGGGGCTTCACGAAAAGTCCTATTTGGTGACACCTCAGCCCAAGAATTACTGTCACACTGAGGTTTTTGAAACTTTGTCATCCAATGAGGATGAAGCAGCATGGCAGTGACAGTGATGAAAATGACAGGTCAGACCATACATATGTACCAAATCTAAGACAAAACACTAATTTTACCCAAGCTGGATTTAAAAAGATCAGATTCCATGTGTTTTCAATGTCTATTAACACTATTATGAAAAACTAATAACCAAAAACAAACAAACGAACAAACAAAATATGCATCAATTACAGGCGGATAATTCCACCTGTGGTGTCAACATAGCCACTGATAGTTTTTCCTGTCCAACCGAAACCCTTTACACCAATCTCTATGTTCTTGTAGAGTTGACATTATAATTGCTGGCATCACTAATGAGTCTGAGGGCATAATAGTAGGGTCTGTCACAGATGACTGGCACTGACTCTGTCTTGTGTCGAGGGGAGAATAACAGCATATACTGGAATTGCAATCAAGGATAAATATAGCCAGGCACTTAGCGTGTGGCTGCAAGGGTCAGTGGTTTAAAAATGATGGTTCCTGTGACAGTGGTTGTAGATGAATATGCGGGGAAACATGTGGGGACAGTGAAACTCAAGTACTGTAAACGTGCCCTTGAGCAACATGTGTAATTTGCAGTTTCACTGTTAGAATCACACAGTGGCCAACAGTAAGGTAATGTGATTGTCCGGGGCTTCCCCCTATTATGGATGTGTGTATGTGATGTGTTTTTTTTTTTTTTTTTTTTTTTTTGGATGTGTCTGAAGTCCACTTACTTGAATAAAATGACAACTAAAATTAAACAAGGCAATCATAGCTGTCTGTCTTTCTGTCCATCCACTAGCAGGAAAGTTGGTCAGGGGGCAGCAACTAAGTTAGGCAATCTCAAAGATGTAAACAATCAGCTAATTCTTACTGCCAGTCTGACAGATACCTATAATATATATATATATACATAAAGTTGTAATAAGCATCTAGTAAAGGCTGTTCAACACAGTTCTGTATTTAAATTGCCACAAATGATACAAAATTACCTTTTAGTTTTTTAGTTGTTTTTTGCCCATATTCAAATGTGCGCACTCTTTACAACAACAAAACTTGCTCAAAGCTTAATAAGCACAGGAGAGTTGCCATTTAAAACTATTTGTATCAAATGTTACATAAAAAGACATATGTCTGAAAATACAACTTCCACTTCCACCGGCCTGCGTGTGTTCAAAGTACGAGTGCCTAACACAAGTACATGGCTCTCCTACTCTCTCTGTTCCTCTCTCACTCAGTCTGTGTTTCTCTCACTTTTCCTGCTCTCTGTATTCTGTGAGAGGCTGTTGTATCAAGCACCTTTAATGGGTTAGTGGTGGGATATATTGGACTTCACTAGGAGATCTGACACTGTGTGTGTGTGTGTGTGTGTGTGTGTGTGTGTGTGTGTGTGTGCGTGCGTGCGTGCGTGCATGTGTGTGTGTGTGTGTGTGTGTGTGTGTGTGCGCGCATGGAGGTGTGTGTGCCTTTGGATTGTCGTGTAGGGTCCTTATATTTCGGTGCTTTTCCACTCGTATTACTGTGTGCACTCACACTCCAAAGCCATTAGATTCTATACGAAATCCTGAAGCTGAGAACTTTGAAGCCGAGAGCAGCGCAATCGACAGGCTGGTATCCTGCAGAGCACGTCTCTCTACCCTTGATCTGTTGTACACTGCCGATCTCGACTGCTGCTACAGTTGCACTTTCACATACACATTTTGACTTTGTTACTTTATCTGTTCTCTCCTGCCCACATGGATGCCTCTGGCTCTGGATGTGTGTGCATGGATATTGGAGAGCTACCACAGCCTGTGTGTGTGTGTGTGTGTGTGTGTGTGTGTGTGTGTGTGTGTGTGCATGCATATGTGTGTTTGTGTGTGTGTGTCTACATTAAGTGTGTTTGGGACTGCTGTGCTGCGAGCGCCTCCAGTGTCATCGCCTCATCGTCTTGGAGTGGTGGCTGTGCCTTTGGGGCCAATAGAAAGCAGCTATGGCTGTTCCAGCACCAATGACATAGCTGACTGGTCCCATTTAGCATGCTAGATTTAGCTTCATTAGAGAGGACGTGGCAGGGAAGGCACACAGAAGAGATGAAATGAGGGGTGAGAGAAGGAGAGAAAAGAGAGACAGCAAGGCCTCTGCATGGCCACACAAGGCCACTCTGGAGTAGAGTGGGACAAAAAGCCAAAAACATCTCGTAAAAATATTTTATAAGCCAGTCATATCCATAATGGATACCCAATAGAGAGAAGTGAATTAATGCAGCAGTTGGACTCAAATAAAAAGCTCAGTACGGTAGTCCAGGTCATCACACACTTTATTATCACTAAGATGAGGTAGGGTTTATACTGATTTCCATGCTGTTTCTTACGACAATACGGTATAAGACAGCAAAATGTAAAATTCTTTGCTTGGTTTAATTGAGTTAAGTTGTACATAACAGAACATTTAAATTTATACCATGTAAGACAGAGCTTGTAGTACAGAGGAGCAAATTTCATATAAAATATAACCTACTCATTTAAACAAACAATTTCATATTCAGTCTTAAAAATAAGAGAGATTGGTCTTCTTTTATGGTTGTGTGTTGTTCCAGGAAACTGTCTCACATTGGCATGACAGAAACAGATGAACCTATTACATCCCATTAGCATTTTTATTTCTTGTATTCTGAAAAATGCACTTTTTGTTGTTGCCAAAATGAATATTGTTTCAAGTGATGAGACAGAGAGAGAGTGAGGCTGTGGCGATTAGTGTGTGGCTATCTGAGAGGCTATCTGTGGGCTGAGCAGCAGCAGCAGCAGCTGTGGGACTGTAGCTGAGTTGATATCTGGCTATCTGAGCAACACACAGCGCAATGGATGGGACCGCCCCCCCCAAGGTCATCCATCAGGAGAGGCACATCCAACCTCTAGCCTTGTCCCTGAGGTGAGAATGCACGTATGCATGCACATACACACAGGCATACACACGCGCATGCATACACACACACACACACACACACACACACATAATCAGACAGCACAGTGCTCCAGGCAAGTACACAAAGACAAAACAAGGCTTGAGATGACTAACAATGATCATTTAGGTGTGTGTGTGTGTGTGTGTTGGTGTGTGTGTTTGTTTGCGTGCACGAGTTCAAGTGTATGCAGTCTGTGCCTCTGTGTGCGGGCTCATGGTGTATGTTTCCTCCAGAAATAGAAGAACACCACGGGTCATCAAAGGGCACTCTGCGACAAATGGTGTGAGGTCATCAGCGCTCAGCCCCGGCCCTTGCTCTAGGTCAATGTCACATAACTGCTGGTGATAAAGGGGTTTCCATAGTAACCAGAGGGTTTCAGCAAACCAGAGAGGAGAAAGGAGTCCTCTGGGGGGGTGCATCTCTAGCAGCACCTGGACTCCTGGTGATTTATCCCTCGTAGCTCCTACACCATGCTAAACCATTAGGACACAGCGATAGCGGTGGAGATAAACATAGCCTCGGACAGAGTTGGTGGGAAAGATAGGAGAAAACACAGCGCTCTATCAGTGTCACTTCAAATTCCGGCCCTGGCTGTCATGCTGGAAAATTAAATGATACTGGAAGGGCAAACTATGGCAGCAATCACTGATTTTGTAACGCCACAAAACTTCAATTAAAAGGCTGAGTCCCTTTAGTGGCTACATATTTTGACAAATAAAGGCCTGTCCCAAGTAGAAGCTGTGTTACATCAAACATTCAAATCAAAACTTAGTTCACAATCTGAACCTGATCAAATTCATATTTTGTAATTATTCCAACAGATATGAAAGATTGGGCTCTGTGCTGCAGACAGCATGCAGACGGGGTCATACACAACACCGTGGTAAATGTGCATCCTGAGTGTGGGACTGATATGTGTAATGACATTAGATAGAGAGCCTACAGAGGAGAAAATGAAAAGACTAGACTTGGGAGGTTTTGAGAAATATTTTTTCTAGTCTTAATTTTCCAGTATCTTTTGATGATTTTTCCAAATTTCTGCTGAACAACAATTTTGTGCAGTAGCAAATAAAGGCAGGCTCCCACATAGATACAGGTTCCAAGAACAGACCGGTTGCTTTTAATGATTAATGCAAATAAAAGCCTAATAAGTGAGGTATTACTGTATTTATTGTAACAGCAATAAGCAATATAATATGTAAAGGTATCAGATATATTTTTTAGCTTATATTCTTTTTTTTAAAAAAGGGGGGGTTAACCTACCAGAAGATATATAGGCTTTTAATGGAGCATGGCCATAAAGGTTCCCAGTCACCTGTGTCAAAATATTTTCAAGAGTCGCACATTCTCATTCATATTCTTTTTTGTTATAAGTCAGGCTTCATTTTTTTTTCACAAACAACAAAGTTCTTGCAGTTATCACAGTTACACACTACAGAACCACTACCCTAGTCAGACAATCCTTGCAAAACACTTTAGTCTGTGGTTAAACGCAGTGGTAACAGCAGCAGTAACAGCAGCAGCAGCAGCAGCAGTAGTAGTAGTAACAGATGTGGCGTTGAGTGGTCAAAATAATAGTCGTCGTACTTTGGTGGCAGCACCCGCACCAGTCTTGTATTGTGCTATATTGATGAAGATTGGAGTGGAGTGATCTCCCTCCTCCTCCACACACAGGCCTATATTGGATTTCACGCTGGCTGCCCATTCACCAGACACTGCAGTGCATTCCTAACCAAGGGCCTGGAGGCAATACGCCTGCTTTATTTGTTTATAATGTTTAGGCTTCCCGCAAATGGCTTGCGCTGCAGTCACGATAACTGTGCATAGTTACATTTAGGCAATCGACTGGGCTCGTTTCGACATGAGCGCCGCAGCTCAATTCATTTGGAATGGACTAAAAATCCAATAGAGTTGTCTAAGTGGGAGGAGGAAAATGGGGAGGGAGGAGAGAGCTATGGATGTAGGCAAACAGAGAAAGAAGGAGAACAGAAAGAGAAGGCGGGGAGGGTGGGGGGTTGCTGATGCTGTAATTTAAAAGGGATAACCTAAGCTGATCTCCTGTAAAGAAAGCCCTCCACTGAAAAATACACACACCGTGCTGAGACTATGTTCAGCATTTACCAGCACTGCACCACTTCTCTCGTCCTCTTTCCCTCTCAAACATGAATGACAGATAAAATATAGATGGCCTCCCACTGCTCTTAGTTACTAAACACAGCCTTTGCACAGTTCTCTTCTCTTGGTCTTCCCAGAGACCTTGGACACACTGGCCACAACAGCGTCCCTAAATACCATAAAAAGGGAACTGCAAAATATCCCACGACTTCCAGTGCCATTAAGAAACTCCATCAACGAGGAAATCTCTGGGAGCAACTCTGAAATGATGCTCTAATTTACTGAACTGATGACAGATGATGACACTTGTATGACGATGTGGGAGAAATTAAGTTAGTGGAGTGGTGTTTTAGTTGAAAATGGTTGCCTCACAGATGACACACAGATGACGGCGTCTGGTAAGTGAATTGGTGTGAGTCACGGCATCTCACATGTGCGTTCCACTTGCTTGAACCACGGTATGTGTGTGGGTGTGGGTGTTTCTGTGTGTGTGTGTGTGTGTGTGTGTGTGCCGGTCTCCCATCTTCTTCACTACCCTGCTCCTTGTCCTCTGCCAGCTGCTCAGCTTCTCACTCCATTTGCTCCAGACTTCACACACATCTGCCGGCACAATCTATCCATCTCGTTCTCACTGCCTCTCTCTCACACGCACACATCCACATGCATAGAAATGCACAGGCACATGCACTCCCTCCGCCTCTCCGCAGTAATAAAAGTACCCATTACCCAATGGTCAATGCAAAATAGTGAGTTCACTGGGATGTATGGCTTGTCTTATTTTTTCTGGCTGTGTGACGTGAACAAACTGAACAGCAGTGACCTGTGCTAACCAAGGTCAGAAGAAAAAGCCACTTTTTCTGCCTAATTACTTTTGCCTTTTCTCCAGCGGCTTCACTCCACACTCTTTTGTGTGTGAAATGGAACGTCCTTGCAAACTTTAGGCGATGTCTCAGAAATTCCTTTTCTACGTGGTTGTAGCAAATAAAAAATCTGAAGTCTCCCAAAGGCTCCTGTGAAGTGAAGGATGAAAGCCAGCGAGTGAGAGAGAGGGTAGAAAGCTGGAGTGAGGGGTTTGATGCAGTCTCCTGTGTGAGTGAGGCAAAAGAGCGGGAGAGAGAGAGGGGGGAGAAAGAGAAAGAGAGAGGGAGAGAGGGAGAGAGAGAGAGAGAGAGAGAGAGAGAAGATGCAGAGGAAAATAGCGTTCTCTGAAAAAAAGAGAAAAAAAAAATAAACTCATTGATGCAACCATTTCCCCTTAACCTGAAACGCCAAGCTTCAGAGCTAAGAGGGGCAGAAACCAGGGAGTTTTCTTGAAAAAAAAAAAAAAAAAATAGAAGAAAAAGGCATCCGTCCTCTGCTTCTCTCCACCTCCACCCTCTTGCTCCCCTTTCCTTTGGCTCTTTGAGCAGGAGATGGAGCCTCTCTCGGAGAAATGACAGTTCTTAAACAGGAGTTTGGTTCTGTAATTAACCTGCTCATTTGCTAATTTGACTGTAATCAAGCCTCTCATCTTTCCCAGCGGGGTGCCAGGGCTCTTTGAGCAGAAGAGGCAGGAGACACTCAGGAACAGTAAGCTCAGTGTCAAGCCAGTCAAATGAATCACATCGAGAGCGGCGTCTCCTTTACTTCACCTTCTAAAACTGCACGCTCCTATCCATTAACTCGGTCACCTCTCTTGCAGTCGTAAACATTTACAAGACCGCGCAAAACTTCAGACACGGTCTCGCGTTCAAAATATTCACGGCGGCCTGCAAAAGCTGTCTCTCAGAAACATATTACCGCGCGCGCCCGCACATATGCTGCTGTGTAAAAATTCAGCAGCGAGGGACAAGGCTCTCCTCGGGGCTCTTTGTGTCTGCTGTAGCACTGCAATGTGTCACAGCCCTCGCACAGCCTCTGCTAGGCGCACGTACATATTGAGAAAAAAAGAAAAGTACAGTCACATATAAGGTATTCTCCATTCATCTAAACTATCCAGCTGACATTTACAACTGTCAAGACCCAGCCTGTCTCTTTTTCTTCTCGCTGAATGACTAGAATCCCATATATCTTTCTTTGATTCCCTTTCTATAGCTCTCCTTCAGTCTCTCCCTTTCACCGAGTGTGTGTGTGTGTGTCTCCTCTTACACACACATTCGCACACAATGACAGAATCTACACAGAGTGAGACCCTACTGGTTGCTAATGGCAACAGAATTACAGTATAATAGCATCAGACCCGCTATTAGTTTTGATGTGAACTTTATAGTTAACAGTTCTGCGAGGACGAGAGAGACAGAGCAGCCGAGGCAGTGGTTAGGTGATGCCTGTTAATCAGTTAATAGGACTGACTGAATGAGCTGCACTCCAAACACAACCCCACCAGCCTTAACCGAGTTAAAATTTCAGTCTGGTTGAAAGACCTAGATTACCCATTTCACAATCTGCTACTGTGATTTCAGCCCTGTGGCCCTAATTAAACAGCACATCACAGCAAAGATGCATACTTTTCATCTAGAACATTTATTTAAAATTTTCATATTAAAAAAAAAACAAAACGCTAGAATATGTTGATCAAGGAGTTTCACTGACCTGTTCAGATCATTTAATGACATAGGCGAAGAGTCTGGGTTTATTTGAACCAGTAAACTTATACTTATGATAACAGCACGACATGTCAACTCAGGAATGCGTGCAATTCGTGTGCTGTGCAAATCATTCGCTCTCTGATTTACACCTGGCAGCGCCAACATCACCCATCTGTACTGCTTTTCCAGTCGACCAATTAGCGTGAAAGCGGGAGACGTACCTGCTCACGAGAGCTCATCAGAGTTTTCTCCAATTAGAGGGTCAGGCGCTGTAAACAGTTACCCACATGAACAAGTTAGGCCATTTGAATATTCATACTCTGATCAAACTGTGAGCGATAGATAATTCACTGGATGCCTCCGTTTAATCCGAGTCGGAGTAGAGACAGAAGGACAAAGACAGAGATGGTGGATGGGCAGAGGATATGTGAGAGGAGCAAAGAGGTCCGACTGAGAAACGGGCCTGCCTGACAGTGGCTTTAAAGAAAGACAGAGGAAAATCACTTTGACATTTGAAGTGTGACTGAAGACAGCTCTACTCATCTCAGTCTTCCCTCTGCATGTGTCTTCACATCTAATTGTCTCTATATATAATTCACAAGCCTGTCACTACTCCGACTACTTTCTAAATTGTTTCTTTTTCTCCTTCCTCTCATCTCCTCCTCCGCTGTCTTCTTCTTCGTCTGTTTTTTTTTTTTCTCCCAGCACTGATCTCTGGTGATTCCTGCTCTCCAGATGACACCACAGCAGGTGTTGTAATTGGAGGGATCATCTGGTTTCAGTCCAATCAGATGCTCAGAAAGGTGTCTGGGAGCACAACTAATCCCTTAATGAGACTAGCACACTGACATACTTACCACACAGTCACACACACACAGGCGCGCACACACACACACACACACACACGCAACACAACTCATGACACTCACATTTGCTGGGACTCAGATGCACTCAGTCACCTAAACCAGACGCATGCCAAGCTATTGTCGCACACAAAGAAAAACGTTTACAAAAGGACACAAAAGAAACAACCCAGAAAGGACGCAAGGCGAAACGAGTGCCTGTGGACTAATGACTAGTGCATATTGCTGTGTTGTGAGAGCCACCTCCATGCAGTTGCCATCTCTAACTACACAAATTGGGAACAGCACAAAAGGAAAATGGTCGGTTGGCATGACGACAGAGCCAAGTCAAAGTCTAAAGAGCTACTGGGCCCAATTATGAATGTTCGGTCAAACATGCACGGAAGCATTCACACTCACACACACATATACAAACACACGGATCTGGAAGCCATCTGACATTCACCATGGGTAACATTCCCCACAGATGCACAAGTCATAAAGGTGAACAAAAGATACGTCTCTCTAAAAATAAAGCTTTTTTTTTGTTGTTTTGGAAATCTCAGAGGTAAGCTCCAAGCATCCTCCACAGGCCAACAACGCATTTCACCCGACATCTACCATCTGGCGTTTTCCAGTCAGGAAATGACCCTTAACAGGACCCTTACCTGCCATCAACCCCTGCTGAAAAGTTTTCCATCACTGTTTTTTATCCATTTTTTTTAAATTTATTTATTTCTAAACAATTGCTAAAAGCAGCCTCAGTGAAACGTACAGCTCAGCTGCTTCTAAAAAGACTGACAGGTGGGATGCAAAAAATAGAAACTTCCGCTACTTTTACTTCTACTCGCATCCTTGCTTGTTTCCCTCTCCAGTAGAAGCTGCTTGTGGGCCGCTGGCTCTACTGATGTGTTTCTGCTTCCCTCACAACATACAGAGACATAACTCGCCTACTCTTCAAAAGACTGAACTACATCAGGGCTGCATAAAAAATTCCCTGATGAAGCAGGATCCAAATGAGCTGCGTGTTGCAGCGGAGGAGAAGTCAATAAAAGTGGATGGATTTTCAACCTGGGAACAATTATGTGTTTCGGTGGTGGGATGATGTTTATCTCGGTATTCTCTATGTGTGTGGCTGCAAGCACACAGTGTGTGCCTTTGCATACATGTATGTGCGGATGGATCCGCTTTTTAAAAATGTGTTGATTTGCTTTGACTTGTTTTGATTGCTTGTTTTAAAGATGCGCATCATTTTCCAATCAGCAAGGTCATGGTATGCCTGTAGGTAGGTCACACGGTAGGCCAGATATGTTTGTGTTTGTGTTTGTGTTTGTGTTTGTGTTTGTGTTTGCGTGTGTGTGTGTGCAGGTATGGCACACGCTTACAACATCCAGCGCCCCTACCCTGCAAACCCCCCCCCCACACCCCCACCCCTCCCCCACCTCCAACCCCTTCAGGCTTGGCCAGAGGGGAGAGAGGATGCAAGACAGAAAACACACACTCCTGTGGGATTATGGCTATTTTTAGATAAGAACCCCCCGGCTGTGCTACAGCGCAGACACGTACCTGTGACTAATCTGAAACACACACACATACAAACGAGCATCCAGACAGACCCGCCCACATAGACACGCACTTGCGCAAACACACCAATTAAAATGACACACTTTCTCACGTCTGCACATTTTGAACATGATGTGTGCCACAACATTCCACATAAACACCCAGAGTTCAAGAGTGACTGCGATGCCGTACGGCTGACGAAACAGCCGAAGTGCTCCACTACCTCGGCTGTGTTGCCTCTCTCTTTCTCTCCGAGTAAGAGAGAAACAAACAATTTTGATAAACCGGCACTGGAGATGTCGCCATACATAGGAAATATTTGAAGAGAAGTTCTGATACATGAAAAAAAAAAAAAAAAACCACATCATTCTGAAAATGTACTGTATCAATTTTGAAAAGAAGACATGCCTGAGGTTAATTTGCTCAATATTTCAACAGGTGATTATCTCCTGTGAAATGTTGTTTTTTTTTTTTTTTATGCTGGGGTCTTAATGCAGCTAATAGCAAAAGTTGCTGCAATATTGAGTCATATTTTTAAGACAGAATCGTTTTTGTCAGATTGGGGTGTTCAATTTTTCAAATGAGGGGATTCTGAATTTAGAATGAGAGCTCAGATAAAGACACATCATGCACACGCACACACACACACACACACACACACACACAGGGGCATAACGACTGATTCATTGCATCAACGTGTTAATTATGAATTCTGTCAATTCAACTGAATTGATCTGCTAAAAGAAATAAATAGAATGAATTGCTGTGAGTTTGACCTGAATCAATATGAAATGCTTTGAACTGATTAATTCACAATTCCATAAAAAAGAGCTGATGTGATCTAACAGAATGCAACTTTATGTGGAGATATTTATTTTAGAGAGCAAATAATCTTAAAGTAACTCTGCTGTCTCATTTTTTTTTTTTTTTTTTTATAATTCAGAAGAAAAAGTGTAGACTTACATTTGAGTGTTTCTAGAGTTTATTAATGGATATGAAATTTTGGCTAAAAGTGACAAATCAAACAGACTTGAATCACACTTTTCACCTCAAATAGTATTGAATTGTTACACAACCAGTGAGCCATCAATTGAACTGAATCGATTTTGAACCAATGATTCATATCCCCACACAGACACACACACACACACACACACACAAACACACAAACACACACACACACACTGGCTGTTTTCTGACCGCATGTTTGTGCTTTTCAGGCCTGTGACCTCCTCACCCTAGGACAAACCACAGTCGCCACAGTGGCAGTGTCACCACCTAACCCTTCCCCTCTACTCTCACCTCTACAAATAGAAAGGTCCCATCTAAATTTCAAACCCTGTAAAATATTCATCAGCACTGAAAAAGGAAAACTTTTAATACACATGAAACAGGACCCTGCTGCCTTTGTTGTTGTTCCCTATCTCTTGCTCCCTCTCTTTCTCTCTTCCTCCCTCTTGCCTTTTCCCTCTCTCTCTCTCTCTCTCTGGTTCTCATGAATAATGAAGGCCTATAGAATCCAGTGGCTCAGATTGTCCCTGCAGTCGGATACAGCTCTCCTGTATTGATCAAATAAGGCTTCTTAAATAATTAACCAAGCCTTTGTCATGCAAATGAGAGGCCGCAGCACTGTGTGTGTCTCCAAGTTCAAACATAAAAGTAGCCGAAGGTTCACGTTGGACCCGGCAAACAGGTTGCCCCGCGCAAACACTCGTGTAAGTACATTTTACTGCGCACGTACTCATGCGCACACGCCGCAAGATGTCCCACACAAATAAACACACAGACACACACACACACACACACATATACACAGACACACACACACACACACAGATCAAGCGATCAAGCTCATTAGTCAATCAATGAGTGCATCTGCTCTATCCCCACAAGACCTCACTTTCTCTCTTCATCTAGCCTCCTCTTTCGCCCCTCTCTCTTGCTCCCTCTCTTTCACAACCCCCCTCTCTCTTTTTTCCTTCTCTCCCTCTCTCTCTCTCTCTCTCTCTCTCTCGGTTTCTGTAATGGAGATGATGATGAACGGTAGCAGTGTGTGGGAGCACAGGAGATAAAGCAACAAGGGCACACAAAACGGAAAAAGCATCATTTATACCGGCATCTGTACCGAGCCTCCAGTTTACCCCGAGTTTACCGAGTGTGCGAGAGAGGAGATGAGATAACTTTCACTCATTGTGCATCTCATTCATCCTGGCTCTTGAGTAGTTCAGGAGACACGCAGGGGCTTCGAAAGACAAACTGCCATCCGACTTTGTCTCATTCTTTCAAGGACAGCATCTGTTACAATGCAATGGTTCTTTGTTACAAACAGTAGTGAGCTCATTTTCATTCAATTTCCATTCTTCATGGTGTGCGGTGAGTTCTGTGTGATATGAATGAGCGTCTTTCCCTGTAGTTGGTTACTCGTTGCAACAAAAGATTTTTTTTTTTTTTTTTAAGGACCCTTTCCGCGCTGCTAAGACCCAAATCTGAGAGTTGAATGGCAACCAGTGGCCCAACTTTGACAACTATCTCTTCAACTCATTTCTCATTTCCATGGCAACCAGCAGTATGCACTCCCTTCTCTTTTATTCCTTTCATTTCCTCATTATGCTAATTAAGACATGCTCACGAGGATTACACCAATAAGTGCTCTTTTCTCTATTTCCCAGTCTCTCTCTACCTTCCCTTCCCTTCTGCGCTTTATTCTGCTCATTTAATCACGGTGTCTCCGAGTGTTAGAAGCATAAAAACACAATTTTAACCCTGCTGACATCAATGCACTGTTCATGGCGAACAGTGTTAAAAGCTGATTTCATAGCAAATTAAATGTTAATTTTTACCCTTCAAAGCTTCGCGCTAAATTGTTTAATCACACAGATGTGCAGATGTAAGTGTGACCTCTTGTCCATGTATACCTTTATGTGTGTGCATTATGTATGAGAGCTGTGCGCTTGGATGCCTGTGAGCATATATGAGCTAGCATACCGTTATCGTGAGTGTTCACGCATGTCTCAGGGAATGTTCGGCAAATCAAACTATCCCTGACATTTTTTAAAAGTCTCTCCATGAAGTGAGGGCAGCGTTTGCAGCAACTCCGGCATTGATTCAGCTTGGTCACTTTAATTATAGATAGCATTCTGGTGATAGGTTTGTTCTTGTCGCCTGCTGCCCAGGACACGGCCGATTCATGTTGCCCCTTAACCTCCTCCTAAATGCATACACCTCTATTCAGCTCAGGCCATGTAGATGATAAATAATAAAGATAGCGGCTTTATTGAGCACACTGGTATCTAGTTCTTCTGCAGGCCTTGCAAGCCTCCTTGGGCTGTCTCTGTGTTTCTCTCTCTCTCTAACCTTTAGCAGCCAGAGGTGAGCTGTCCCCCGCTGACTGTAATTGGACAGACGCGCGCCAAAAAGGGAGAAGGAGAGAACGGAGATCGCCACGGGGAAGGAGGGACGGCACAGAAGAAGAGAGAGACCAGACATCGAATCTTTATGAAAAAAGCGAGGTCTGCTTCTGACGTGCCCTCGCTCACACTTGTCCTGCTTTTTCTGTCTCTGAACATTTCCGCTTCTGTCAGCCTCAGCGACTTCGCCGTTCCAAGTAAGCTCGTGAGCTTGACAGCATTACTAAATTAAATAACATCAGAATGCAAGGGGGCGGTTGACATTTGCGAGGATTTTTGTCAATAAGCATTGTCACCCCTGAAAGTCCCGTGTTTAACAGAAGCAGACCTTGATTTAATTACTACACTAGATCCACATCTCTCTCCACTGTCACTCACACACCATGCTGCAAATGCCAAAGAACTAGTGAATGCAGGGGGGCAGGGGGGTGGGGTGTGGGAGGGTTGGCGGGTGGGGAGTGAGGCACGTGGGGTTGGGGGTGAATGAGAGGTATGAGTTGAAAATGGCGTAAATGCCACGGTCTTTGTATTCATCATAATTACAGAATGCAGGACCAAGCTGTGCAAGGTTTATTTTTCATGAAAAGATGACATGATGACATGAGGTGGTGAAAAAAAAAAATGTATCCATGTATCATGGAATAATTACGCAGAATTTACCAAGGATCTATTACACAAAACAGCCACCAAATTATCTACCTCTACCTCACAATCCCTGAGTTATTTTTGCCTGATGCTTATTTACACAAATCATTTCTTTCCTAGTGTTCGACTTAATATTCAGCGCTAATAATAGCTCTGTACTTTTGTATGTTTTGTTCTATTTGCTAACATATGGCTCTTTGATTACAGTTCCCCGGTGTTTATGTTTACAAGTGAGGTCCTCAATCAGTTTACTCCCTGAATGAGCTCAGCTCCCCTCTCTGTCTGCATCTCACACGTGCCTGCAGGGACCAAAAGCATTTATTCCCCAAAGCTAACCTTAACATGCTCACTTTTATACACACACATGCGCACACACGCAAAACTCAGCTCATACCAAGGAGAAGGCAGGCAAACTTTCCCCCCAATCGACTCTCCTATAAGACAGGAAAAGTAAATGAACAAGAATGATTTGTGTGTAAGTGCGGAACTGAACACACAATGTGTTTTGCTCTAAAGCTTTTCTGTCAGCTCTGCAGGCTCCGAGAGCACACGGCCCATACAAATAGGCTGCCCCAGGGCCCCGCTTCCTCTAATACTGCACAACTATCAGCAACAGATGACAGGAGGAGGAGGGGGCGACACAGAGAACGATGGCAAAGCTAGATCACCCCAAAGAGAGGGAGACAGAAGGCTGGTTGGCAGCAGAGAAAATAAAACAAAAGACAGACCGGCACACAGGCCGTTATTGCAGAAGCGGGAGGAGGGGAAACAAGGTGAATGTCAGTGGAAGAATTCTGCAAAAGGGGGAAGGCAGAGGAAGAAGTTGGAAAAAAAATCATTGAAAGTTCAAGAAAAATGCATACACAATGCAGGAGCGGAAAAGACAGAATGGCAGGGTGAGGTAAGAAGGCACACATAACCAAGCACACGCAACACAGATTGAAACAGAAAGATAACAAGACTAAGTCAAAACCTGGTGTATAGCTGAACCGTTAAGGGTTAATGTGCAAAAATATGGCTAATTTGTTACAGGAATAGTCAGTCGAAGGGTCTATAATGTGAATTCTTGAATATTAAATGTTCATTTGCAGTTTTCTGTAGTGGTACCAGCAATATTTGTTGTTGAAAGTGTACTGAAGTAGCATATCACATGACATGGTTAAGCTGTGTTTGAGTAAAAAAAAAAAAAAAAAAAAAATACTTATAAATGCAGCTGCAAGAACAATACTTTCCACTCATATCTAGGGATGTTTGATCTGAAAGAGAACTGATTTTAATTGTTACTATTCTAATTATCTGTTAATTTCCCATCCCCTTTCATCTGTTTCTATCTGCGGATGTCTCATTTTTCTAAGACTCGCTCTGTATTGAGTGTTTTTTTTTTTTTTTTTTTTCAAAATGATTGTTATTTGGGGTGCTTTAACTGCACGCTCTCCCTCATGCCTCTCGGAGCATGGAGAGCTGTTTTCCCTCCTACTCGGCTCTATGCTGGACCGTTACAGAGCACCATTAGATGTTTGATTTGAAAAAGAACTTATAATGATGCAAATGACACTCGGCAATAGTAAATGGTAGGGTTTAATAATCATGCAGGATATTGTGCAGTTTATACATGATGAAAGATAAGAGCCAAGTCATTTATATTTATACCACCCGCAACAATAACAGAAGTTATCTCGGGGCAGTTTTCACATAGAGCAGGTCAAAGTACACATAGAGCAATAGAGGCCTGCGAGTTCTGGTAATGTTAGTTAATCGGTGACATGTCTAAACACAGTCATGTAACATTTACTTCTTCTGAAGCATTTCATTTGCCTTGGAGAGACAGCCAGAATGTTCTGAATACACAAAATGGCCTGGCAAATGAATGCAAAGTCCTCAGCCTTCAGTAGTAAAGTAGCTGCAGACGGCGTGTGCTGCGTCAATTCATTTTGGAAGAGCAATGGCCAATGAGGAAACTCCAACATGTGGCTGACCAATGGTAGCCATCACCATTTCTGCCCGGCCACCTCCCTGTTTACCAGTGATGTCACTGGTCAACCGGCCAATCAGGTAACGTCATCACTCAGTCTAACTCTGATCACCCACTTCAGTCAGTCAGAGACATTTGTGTTTGTAGGCCAGTCAAAAAAAAGAAGCGAGAGAAACGGAGAGGGAGAGGGAGAGAGAAAGACAAACAGAATGACTGACAGACACTGAGAGATAGATAAAGAAAGGAAGAATGGCGTGCGGACGGAGGGGGTGGGGATGTTGTATTGCCAGGGACTTTGCCATTGCTATGACAACCTTCACAGAACTCAGCATGCTCCCAAATGTACAGCTGAAATGTCACTAACAACAAGTCAGCAAATGTGCCAGACACACAGAAAGACATATCTTCACCATACAGGCAGTACGGCCGACAAATCCAAGCCTTCCTTTCAGTATTACAGGATGATAGAAAATGTGGTCAGTTCTGCTGTCCAAATAAAAAATAAGTATCCATATCTTAATAGCACAAAGACATTTCCCTCTCTGTTTTGGCCAATTTTCTTCTCTGTTCATCCTATTGATCCTCCTCTACCCAGTTCATTCTCTTTCAATACAGCTGCTGAATAACACACCATATGCAGTGTGTCATATTTAACATTTAAGCTGGATCTGTATAATTGGAAATCTAACGGTTCACAGGCACAAAAACAGCCCCGAAAATGGAAAATGCATAATGAAATAGGTTTAATAGTAACGAGTAATTATTGTTTGCATTCACACCCTCTTCCTGTCCGTCCTGAAAGTTTGCATTAGGGAAACAGGTCTTTATGCTCTCTGCTCCTGCAGCCTGGATGCACTTGCAGACAGATTTGCTGCAAGATGCGCTGATCCCAATCAGGGCATTTAAAGTTGCAGTGAAGGGTTTGGAGGCAAATACTGTTGGAAATCGTAATTGATTCCTTTGCTATATCATCTTGTCTGTCTTTTTAGGCATATGATTCTGTGAGTTGCAGTTGTATGCCTTGTTTTGGAGGTTTTTAATGTTTGTTTGTATATTGTTTGAGACACCGCTGCGATGTTGTAATCTCAGTGGGACTCACCTAGTTAAATCAAGGTTTTTACAAAATAATTAATGAATTCATTTCACAGGGAATTAAAGAACCAGCTGAAATGACTTAAGTCATGCATGTGCTTTTGTGTGCGTGTGAATGCATGTGTGCATGCGCTGAAGTTACCGAGTGCCCTACCTGCTTGAGCACCTTCTAATGATTATTGATGAAGTCACTCGGTTAAAGAGAAAAACAATTAAGACCCTGCCAGTGCAGAGTCCACACTATTAATGAGAGAGAGAGCATGTCTTGGCCTGCTTTGCTTTACTGCTGACTAGTGTGTAAAACCTAATGGAAGCAACACTCGTTTAATCGCACCTGAATCCTAAAGGCTTGAGGTAGCTGTCACTGCCAATGTCTTTACAGGCTTTGGCTTATGGGGCTAAAGCAACAGCAGATGGGCAAGGGTTCAGCAACACAAACACATTATGAGTCCTTCACTGTGCAGCACAGAGGAGCCCGGGGTGACGGTGTGTGTGCAGGAGACTTTTCACATCTGCTGTTTACACATGGGCAACCTGAACCCCCACCTCCCAACCCCCGAACCGCGCTTCCCTCCACCTCCCCCCATGCCCCGGAGAACCCAACAGAATCATCAGCCTCTGCTCAAGTTGACTACCCTTCTCTCCCTCAGCGTTTCTCCGCTCCCCTCCTCAGTCATCTCCTCTCTCCTTTTCCTTCCCCTCATCTATAACACTCCCTCCTCCGCCTTTGCCTGCGTCTCCTCCCCCGCTGTGTCTCGTCTCTTGTTCCCCATCACCTTTTCTTTTGTCCCGCAGCTCTCGCCTTGCCAAATGCCCGTCACCTTCTCCTGTTTCTTATTCCATTAGAAGCTGCTTCTAAGCGTCCAACAGTGGTTTTGTAATTTACAGCAGAACCACTGGCAGGCTGACCTTTTCCACCTCCAGCTGTTTCCTTCTTTCTCCGGCTTGTCTCCTCTCATCCTCTGTCTCATTCTTTCTATCCATCTCCATCCAGAAAATCGGGCCAGAGTGTCATTCTATTGTGTGTGTGTGTGTGTGTGTATGTGTGTGTGAGTGCATGCAACAGAGATAGAGCTAGAGGGTGAGAGGGGGGAGCAAAACAAGAATTGTCTTCAACATATAATATCGTCCTCCGAAGAGCTGTGTCTGAGAAACATTAGCTGTGTTTGTGTGCGTGTGGGTAAGTGTGTGTGACACAGAGACAACACCAGGCCTGATTGGAGGATTAACAGAGCCCATATGTGGGACTCAGTGCACCCCCCGCCCCCTCACAACAGTAAAATCCTCAGCTGGATTGGTGCGCATCACTCTGTCTTTCTTACCTTCCGTTCATTCCCTCTCTCTGAACCCCAATCTCATCTAGGAGAGGATTTATAGAGGGGAGCGCCTCATCCCTCCAACACAACACAATCTCAATTGGACCGAATACAGCCTTATTCCAAACCAGACATCCATTAAACCAAGGTATTACTGTAATACAACTGCTGGACTACTCTATCTCTCTCCATCTCTCTCTCTGTCTGTCTCTCTCATTCAGGCTAAACATCAGCGAGAGTGATGTTATTAATACAGATTCCGCTATAGTGTGCAGACATTTCATTTCTATGTAGATCAGATTAAAATGCCTTACAGCAAAGGCCTTATATATATTTATACGTATGAAAAAGCTCTTTTGCTGCAAAAGAGGACGTGGTTTAACACTGGGATAATGATTAGGTTTGGGTCTTGTTTGTTCTCTATGTTGAATTCTATCATCTAAATGAGGGCGTAATATAGTCCATAGATAGCTCCTCTTGGCTGATAGGCTCAGGAGACAGGGATTTTAGCAATCTAGTCTCCTCATCTCTCTCCCGGTGTCTATCTTCCTCCCCAAAGACTCTCCGATCCAATTACCAGCCTGGCACTGCACTGCTCAGCACTGACTTTGCCAACCTGGGTGAACTATGTCTCTTCTACTCTGTCTAGCTCTCTTTCTCTACTTCCAGTCACTCTACCTTTATCTTTCTCTCGCTCTTTGTTTACCCCGCTATGTGATGCAGTCATGCTCTGTTGGCTTGCAGCAGGCTTTTTGCATTGCACTGGGGGTGAATGTATGTCTGTGTGTGTGTGTGTGTGTGTGTGTGTGTGTGTGTGTGTGTGTGTGTGTGTGTGTGTGTGTGTGTGTGTCAGCTGGGTGCTGAGAGGGAGGTTCAGGCTGATTAAAGAGATGATTTATAGGAAGATGATGTTGGAGGAATTCCCCCATCGCTCCTCAAATCATGTCTTCTCAAATGAGCTTCTACTCAACCACAGTCACCACAGAAGAAACCCGCCCCCAAGACACTTCCATATACATGCACGCAGATGTGCACATACACACAGACACCTACACAACATTTTTTTTTAAATACATATCATCCTACATCCACTCAGCCGAAAAGTAGCTCAAATTTTGTCTATGAATCAATGCCCTTCTATCCCTGAGTCATAGAGTGAAAATGTCAATTCCTCACAAAAACCTCAGACATGATTGCCTTGGTATTTGTAGACTTTTAAGGATCACACCAGGGTTTTCTTTCCTGCAATTGCTTGCAATCACTTTACCTCGACCACCCAAAACTATATTTTCATCCATTGTCTTATCAAAAAGTTTGGAATGGAACTGACCTTGTCTTAACCATGTGTGTCTATAACCATGCCAAACCAGAACTTGAAAATTTAATTCTCATATGGAGTGTCAGAAATAGTGTGAGTGGTCCTGTTGGTGTCGGGTTGTGAAAGGATTTGCAATAAGACAAAAATTGGATTTTCTTCAGATTATTTTCGGTGAATCAAATGAGTGATGAAATGAACTATGATTTGTTGCAGGGGCTTCTTTGTCCCACACAATGTACGCTCATAAAAATCCCCTGTAAAAAAAAAATACTGGACCTAACTGGGAGCTGGCAATGTAAGCTGAATTCAATGGGCTACTACAATACCGTTAAATGAGTGAGCCAAAGAGGTAAACAGAATAGGCTAATGTAAACAGACCAAAAAAAAAAAAAACCCTGAAACACAGGAACTGAAATATTCAGTCTGTGATGTTCACTGCATTGCAGAGGTTATTTTGTAAAGTTATATAAATTACTTTTTTTTTTTTTTTTTTTTGTATTGTATTAACCTTCCCTAAGCCTGCTGCCTGCCTCATTTACAGAACGTGTAGTTCGGTTAGTGGTTTCCTACAT
Organism: Myripristis murdjan; assembly: GCF_902150065.1. NCBI lineage: Eukaryota > Metazoa > Chordata > Actinopteri > Holocentriformes > Holocentridae > Myripristis > Myripristis murdjan. The sequence goes on from NC_043989.1 coordinate 16,190,053, forward strand.
TTCCCTGAATGCCTTTCAACATCCTCTTGACTTCCACTGTTATTCAGCTAACTTTTAGAGATAAAGTGGAGAAGGTAATAATAGCAATATTGACAGCAATAGTGAATGCAAGAAAGCAAGACTTTCCAGTCAATCAAAAGCAAACATTGTGCCCCTTACCAAAACAACTTGTGAGTGCACTGTATTATGGATGCCAGTTTTAGTGGAGCAACAATATCTTTGCCTCTTAGCAGGTGCAAAATGGCATGTCTGGAAAGAGGTGTTTGGTTTTTGATTCTGAGGGTGTGACACAAAAACTTGAAGTTTGCCATTGATGAAACACATTGTTGAAAATGTTGTGTCTGATGGCTGGTACTAGAAACATCTAAACATGCTGTCACATCATTTAGGTTCAAGCAGTTATCCACAGGAATAACGACAATACACCAACAAGTGACAAAATGGTCCTAGAAATGCACAGTATGTTGTCAGTAGCTTGTTGTTTTAGGGTGGAATTTTCCTTTAGTGATGACACACATGTCTCAAAAATTCCTTCACTCATTTTCTCTAAAAGCTTACTTATGTGTAGGGTAACAGACTCGAGACTAATGCATCATACATTAGCAGTGAAGTACCACAGGCAGGTCGACAGTCCATTGAAGCACTACCACAATGAGACAGACATTCGCTTTCATATGTATGGGAAATTTATAGACCCTCATCCAACTGACTGGCAAGTCTTGGGAAAGTGGTAGCGAAATGGAGTACCAAGAGAAAACCCACATGTAATCCCAACTGCAGCTACAGAGGATCAGAGATTGAACATACATCCAACAGTACTAACCATTTAGCAACCAAGCCACCAAACGCCACAGTCTACTGCTGCTGAACCTTGAACTATATAATACAATATATGCTCCTTCCATTTTTCTCTCTGTCTCTCTTCTTTCAATGTAATGTGCTCTCAATGAGTGGCTCTGACTGTTCTGATGAATACCATCCTGTTTTCTGACACACATTCACTTCACTGTTTTGTGTTCTGCACTGAATGGCCTGTTTGACCTGAGTTGTATTGTCGTGTTTGTCCGACAGTTCTCTCTTGAGAAACAGATCCTGCGTCTCAATGAGATTACGTGTATAAATAAAGGTTAAATAAATAAATAATAAAAAAAAATTCCTCGTCTATCAGATTCATAGCCATTGAACAGAAGGAGCCTACTTATAGCCGTCTGACTGACTTCATGGTATTTTGTGATTGATAGCTGCTACCTGTTGCTGCATATGAGTGCTATAAGAAAATGATGTGGAGCAATGGCTGCACTGCGTGTTTGTTAAATGTCCACCAGTCACTTCTGACAATTTAGTTTTTGACTTTGGATAAGCTGTTCAATTTCTGACATCCTGGGAGTGTTTAATTTTTTTGTTGTTTTCCTTACAGCCTGCAGAGAGAGTGGAGGGCCCAGCCTGAATAGTGATGAGTGTGCACTGTAATGCAATAAAAGTTCAGTTGAGGGATTCCTGAACAAACAAAGATGTGTTTTTTTAACCTCACCAGCACAGAGGTATTGGCTGATGTTAAAAATGTTATCTTATCTTTCAAGGTTACGCTTTCTCTCATTTCCCCTGATTCTTCTTGAAAGTAATTGTTTCATGGTATGGCAGCGTTCAGCCTATGTGGGTTATTAGCTGAATCCTCCGGCAGGAGTGTGGGCTAAATGGAATGGTGTCAATAGGCTGGCTGCCCTGCTGCTGTGTGTGTGGGAGGATGACTGAGAGCTAAGTAACAATGGCCAAGTGAACGCTCCACAATTGTGAGCGGCAGTCTGGACGTGTGTGTGTGTGTGTGTGTGTGTGTCTATGTATACATTTGCATACATACATTCATTGTCAGTATCTCTTGACTCTCAGTTCAACTCAAAAGTCAAATTTCTATATACTGCATCACTGTTTTTAATACTACTGAAATAGCAAGGAAAAATTCAGACACTGGAGGGGGCTGGGGAGGGTTTAAAGTACAGGGGACTCCAGTTACAGAAAGGATACCTGGAGGGTAGACAAGAGAAGAGAGAGAGGCAATTGCAACATGGCAGCAAGGAGACACAGAGACAAGAGCACTATCTGGGTGACAACAAGCTCAAACGCATCTTGTGCTTGAATAAAAATAGCATCTCTGCACACAAACGGACACAATTTGATGCGTAATTGGGACTGAAAAGGGTCTAAGCCCAAGAAAAAGTCCATGTGAGGTCAAAGACTTGACGCCATATTGGGTAGTTATAAAGGGATATCTGTGGCATTTGTTGTTTTGATGTGATTTTTTTTTTAACAGTCACCCTGTGTACAGGAATTTGACGACATGCTCATTATAGCAGCGGTATTAAAGCTTCAGTGTAAGCGCCATGTAACATGTAAATAGAGAACATGCATGCTTGCTGGAAAGGACGGACACACACATAAAACAAAGCCTTGAATAGCACCCACTTACTGTCATCTTTGACGCAGCATAGCTGCGTATCCTGTGACCTGCTGCTGCTTCCAGTCAAGTCACCACAAAGACATACAAACTTCCTCTGATGTACACTATCTATCTTGTATTCTTCCTCCCCTCTGTCATTCGCGCACACACACATGCACACACACATACTCAAACACACACTCAAGCTGCCCTATAAAAAGCTGTGCAAAAGCAGGCCGCCTTTGTTCTTCTGTGGAGAGGACCTGATGTTAGCGAAGTTGGCAGCCATGGATGACTGGGAGCCACCAAGGCCTCGGTCAGATGACATTATACTGCCCCTCAAATGTTACTCAGCCCTGCGGCAGTGTCTGCATGTGTTGCATGCATGTCTGTGTAACTGTCTGTCCCTGTCTAAATGCAAATTCTAGATGGAGGAGCCATCAGTTGCTTCTTGGACATCAGGCTTCCATTGAGTATAGCACTGTAGAGCAAAGAGCAAGTGAGAGAGGGAGGGAGAGGGAGAGAGAGAGAGAGTTAGAGAGAGAGAAGGTGGTAATCTGAGTGGATCTGAGTGCTGATCCTCTTTGGCTCTCATGGTGTGAGTAGGAGGTCACATCGAGCCTGAGCTTTGGGATAAGATGGGCAAAAAAGCAGAGGGGATGGGATATTTGGACGGCGGCTGAAGTCACGAGCGACAGATTGAGAGGGATTGGCACCGAAAAGCATAGCAAAAATATGGAAGGAGTAATTTGTGTTATCTTTCTGTATTTGTGTGTGGGTGTGGGCGTGTGATTGCTGCAATGACTAAGGCGAGATTCACATCTGCCGCAGGATTACGAACACACAAATACAAAGAGTCGCACAAAACCTACAGAGGTACATTGGGTCAGTGACCATTGAGAAACAAGTCAGTTTGTCATAGCTGAGTAAAGGCCATGAGCTTTCGACTGTGCACCCACTCCAGTCCAGAGACGAGGCTGCAGCCCGGCTCATAGTCCAGATGGGTTTGGAGCACAGAGCGAAAGCCTTCCTTAACCTGCTGGATCAGAGGATGAAGCATACTTCACAGCTAAAGCAGAAATCGCACACAATCTCCTGCACACACATGCATCTATGCAGACCACACATACACACATGCAGTGCAGAAAACAAACTCATACGGACCAGGAATAGCCAACTGGACGAGGAGATTGAATTTCTATGAGCAAGGCTGAAATGTTATAAACCCAGCACATTATTATTTCTAGCTCACAATGCTGTTTTGTTGTTCAATATTTTCTTTATGGCTTCTGCCATAAAATGGCAACCACCATGCTTCGTAGGTTGAATGTCATAAAAAGATCAATTTGTTTCTGTGGGAATAAGCAATACGAACTAAATACCCTGCATTTAATATTCCTTTTTACAGACTTGTTTATTTTCATGTAGACTGGAGCATTAGAGATGCCATTATACAGCGAGCTAAATTGGTCCATTGAGGTTTAGTCTAGCCCATAACAAGCACCTGTTATTCTAAAACATTTATGCAACATCCTGAACATTACAGCCTTCTATGAAGAACAATTTGTTCCCTATAGACGATAGGGAATAGTGTAAATGCATGGGCCAGTTATTGCAGAGACTACAGAGTTGAGGCGTTTTCCATCATCTGCCAGCTCCTCTCCCTCTGCAGTCACGGGAGTGTTTGCAAAGCAAGAATACATTTTGTACCCCGCTTTTTCCCTAAAACAACGATTAACTTGTGGTGGCTTTCCATAGTTTGTCACTAATTAATACTGAATTAGCAAGCTGATTGTTCTGAAAAGTTCCAAATTGTTCTGAGTTGTCAGAAAGAGGAATTATAAATAATTTCTCTCTCTCTCTCTCTCTCTCTCTCTCCCTCTCTGTCCCTCTCCCTCTCTCTCTTTCTCTCTCTCACCCCTCTCTAAAGGTGTGATTATGCATATCAGCTGCAGCACCGCCTTGCTGCACTGAGGATGAGCCAGAGCTGGGAAATGAGGAGGGAAATGTGTGCAAGGGAAGCGGGGTTTGTGCATCGTACAGTGTAACCCATTACCTTCTCTCTACATAATCAACAGACAACTGTGGGGCAGACCAAATAAATGAGAACATAAGTCGGGTTTGGGGCACATTGTTATCACTGTTGTGCCAGTGCTGTGACTGTGAAATGGAGAATACAATTTTGCCGCTTTAAAAATCCCACTCGCCCATTGGGCTAGTGATCCTGAAATTGAGCCCACCCGCAGTGATAACTACTTACTGGTGGTAAGTAAGGGGCTCTGAATTTTTATCCTTGCCTGAGTATATTGTAAATGATTCCTTGCCATTTGCTTTATACTGTGTCTAGGTGCCAATTTATTGGCTTGTGTTGGGTAATACTGACACTTGCCTTTGAACAACTGTGACGCTAGGATGAGTTTTTAGTGCTCTACCGGGTAGAAAGCTACATTTTCTGGTGGCTGAGTATTAAGACGAAAGTGATGAGTGTAGGGAGGAGGGCAAGATAAATTCCCAATCCCATCCCCTTTTTAGGGGGGAAGGTGGTGGTGGTGGTGGTGGAGGGGGGTTATAAAATCACCAATCCATTATGCTAGCACATCCCCCGTTGTGCTCCCCTGATTCCTTCTAGCTATTAGCAGTAGCTCAGGACACAAATAGATCACAGAAGATATTAAAAAAGCAGCAGGGATCTAACAGTTTAAAAGTCCCGCCCTAATCCTCGCTCTAAAACAAAAACATGTCTTGAATGCAGTCAAATTATTTTTGAGCTGAATTTCTTTCTTTGAAGATTATCTTTTGGAATCCATGCTTTGTAGTCCATGGTTTTGTTTGAGACTGAATTCGCAGTTAAGACAGACATGAAGAGGATGTCATGCAACACAAGTCATAAGCTGAGCACACCTCAGTCCAAAGAACCAGACAGCATCCGTTATTAGAGGGCCGACAATACCTGCTTTTCTTTGTTCAATTTAATTATTATTTGTTTACTTGTTTATTTTTTTTTTACTTGCATCATTTTCTTCTTATTTACTTCCTCACATAAATATTACTCCTACGAACTGATGGTGATTGTTTTTCATTCTGACTGGCTGCTATTGTGCCGAAAATATTAAAGCATCTGTTTATAGCATTGTACTATACAGGCAGATTCAATAATGAAGACTCATGAGAAAATGTCATGTTGTTCATAACAATGAAACTATACAGACAAATCAATATGCCAGATTCTAAAATGGGAACTTCAAAATCTGTGCTGCAGAGAAGTGTATTATAGGAAATGACCATGGTGTCAGATTTTATCAAGGAAGCAAGTTGTGAATTAGGTTGAAGTTAACATTTGTTGACAGTTATCTGAATGACAGCCCCTGGGAGTGTGCAAAGAAAATATCACAATGAACATAATTTCTCCGGTACTATGTGATATTCTTCAAATTTTATGCGGGAACGAAGCAATAATCAATCAAATCGATGATTATTCTTTTGTATGTTGCTTACACTGTCAAAATTGCCATCACTGCAGAATCACAAAGTTAACTATACTGGGATCTTGATAATGTACACGCAAATGGTGAGGCAGCAGGCACATAAGACATCAAATTTATTGTATAAAACAAAGACCATGGAAGTGATTTACAAGGGATAAACTGCCTCCTGCACGATGTGCGCTTGAGGTGACGGATACAGAAATCAAGGTGTTCTGCTTCCACTACCATATCATGATTAACAGCTTCTGACAAACCTGGGGCGTTTTCACACCTGTCTTGTTTAGACCAGTTGAACCAAACCTGAGTGTGTTTATTTCTCTACTAAGGCTCATTGGGGGAGGTGTGAAAATATAATAATCATTCACACATTCACACTTGAGTGTGGATCAAAGCAACCAGACCAACACCCTGCTGAGAAGGTGGCCTTGGTATGGCTGTGAACAAATTCTGGAGCAGGTCATCTGTGGTGGTCCTAGCTGCTAATGCAACTGGGTAACATTAACAACAGAATGAATCGAGGGCTGCCATGTAAAAACATTGCTGTCTTTGGTATACGGCCCAAACAATCATCACAATAATGAGCAAAAGCCAAAGCTCCTGATGGTGCTCCATGTTGGATAACTATCCTGGAAGAAAACATTTCCTCTCTCTGCCACCCAACCTCATGATATTTGACCAATGAGTCAAGTTACAGCTCCCACAGGGCTTTTCTTGATACAGTTTGGTGTGCTTGATTTTTTTTGTCGTGTGAAACGAAACTGAACCAAATGAACAATAAAACAAAGTGATAACTATCCCACTGATTCAGTCCAAAACAAATTGACTATAGAGGTGTGAAAACACCTCTATAGTCATGCCAGTGGAATGAAAAATGACTTTTTCACCTTGTTAGCAAATTCTGCACATCATAACATGCACATATTTTATCACATTTTTTTAAAGCCAAATCCCATTGCTTGTAGCTTCTGTAAAATGGCATATTTTTAGCGCTTTCTTTGATTTGCAGAGCCAGATCACACAGTTAACATCCTCCCTGTGTTACTCAAGGTAAAATGCCCTGTTTCTATCTTACCAACAGGTGCTGTGGCAGCCAGACAAGATGTCCAGGAATGTCTTGGGAATACCTCAATCCTCTTTCTCCCAGCCAAACACTAACACACAAAAACACAAGGGCAGATTCAATCATTTTGTAAGTTTCTCAAATGTCACAGATAAAGTGTTTATGATGCCATCGCAGTAGCAAGAACACAAGAGTGAATTTATTTGAACAGCAAAAGACCTACACTTAGTAAACAATCAATTGGTATATCACGCAGTAGAAATCAGTTGTTATTAAAAAGCTCATCATGTGATATCAATTTTGGTTTTGATATAAAAAATGTTTTATTATAGGCAGGGGGAACAGCCCTCATCATTTTAGATATTGAAAACAGTACATATTATGTTTGTGTCCAATTAGTGTCCCATGGACAAGCTGTAAGTTCCATCTTGTGCAATTCAGACATTGACATCATCATAAACTAGACTGAATCAAACGTGTGGTGTACTGGCTATGTTAAAAAAAAAAAAAAAAAAAAAAAATCAATAAATGAAAAAAATCAATAAAAGTCCAGATTTTTCCACTCAGCTGGGCTGTGTTAAGGGTAACACGTCACACTTTACTTTCAGAAATCACATTATTTTCTTGCAACAAAGTACAGTTACTATTCCAGTTTCAGTAAAATTATTCTATTTATTAATTTAAGAGATAGGTCATTGATGCTGTGTTGCATTCTTTAGCATGTTTACCCTCTTTACTGAAATATCCTCGTGTCTCACCCTGCTTTCAAGTAATGTTGGAAATATCAGAATGATGAGTGGAGCACACATGAACATGTATCCCGGGAAGCTGAACTTTCTCACTGTAAATTCAACTTAATTAAAAAAGCCAAAAGGGAGATATATATGTCTGTCATCATTTACTTCTTCCGGTAATGAAGACTTATGTTCACAATATTTATTAGCTTAATGAATGCAAATAATCACTGACAAATTGTTTTAGGGTGCAATGCAAAATGAATGCGAGAAGTAGTTTAACTAATCACTCTACTAATTACAAAGATATAAGCAAAATATTTTATTACTTTTATTATGGATTTATTAAGAAGTACTTCATTACTTTTTGGGGAAGAGCAATGTGTAGTTTAAATTGTATATCCTAGTATTTTCTCCTTCTCCTTATTAAGTTCTCCAATTTTTTTTTTTTTTTTTATTACTTGCTCTGGTGTTTCTGACACCAACAACGCTGCTGGTGCGAAGGTCAAAGAAACCAAAGTTTTGAAGAATCACACGCTGAAGCAAAGGCACATCCAGAATCAAACAGGGCAAGTCTAAACAGGAGCGGTTCACACCTGGTGAATTCAGTCCCAGACCTAGCTACCCTTACACCGTCTGAAGCAAGTATGTACTTCCCAACACCACCCTACGTCCTCTTCAGACCTCCTACCTGTTTCCCACCTTAAAAAAAGACATATTCATGAATAAATGCTGGTTGATATTGGGGTAGAGAAGACAGTGGAGCAGACTAGCGCACATGTCTAGCATCTTAACCACTCACATACTCTGCCTAGATACACACACACACACACACACGCTGATGTGACATGCCCTGATTATCCACGACATCACATCACACTAGGGGCCTGTCACAACCACACACACACACACACACACACACACACACACACACAGACACACACATAAATACACAAATGCACAGGCAAACACACAAAAACACTGTAAGTCAAGACGACACCTGGCCACAATTAAAAGCTTGGGAATTAACCTTAAGCACGGATGTTCTGTGAAGTAGTGACAAACATTACTCATATGCGTTCACACACACACACACACATACACACAAACACACACACACAAAGCTCTCAGAGGCCAAATTCAAGCCCAATAACATCACAACATATCCACTCATGTTATTACTATTCACCGTCTCTTTGTAAACATCAAATATGAATGGAGTAGTGACTTGCATATGTGCATGTGTGTGTGTGTGTGTGTGTGTGTGTGTGTGTGTGTGTGTGTGTGTGTGTGTGTGTGTGCGCGCGTGTGTGATGAGATTAGAATCGTCCAGGACATTCATCTATTCTGTGGCTGGTGAGGGGATTGAGAGGGGTTGTGTGATATGATGGCACTTTCACAAAGGATTACATTACTCTCTCCCCTCTCTCTCTCTCTCTCTCTCTCTCTCTCTCTCTCTCTCTCTCTCTCTCTCTCTCTCTCTTTCTTCCTCGCTCTCTCTCTTTCTCACATTCTCTTTCTCTCTCGCCAATCCTCACATTTGATAATGGACACTGCCTGTGTTATGAATTGAGTTGGTACTAGATAAAGGATTAACACTCGCAGAGAAGGAGCTATGTGTGCGTGTGTGTGTGTGTGTGTGAACACAAACAAGTGTGTGTGTTTGTATGTTAGAGAGTTTACATATTCAGTTGGCTGGATTCTCCTTTTCTCTTGCCACCTCAACATGCTGGTGTCCTTCCTCCATCTCTGGTTTACTCTGCATCAATCTCATGTGCGATCTGAGAACAGTTGGATCGCATATTACTTGTCATTAACCAACAGTTTCTTGTTACAACGTCATGACAATAAACTCGATGACCTCGTGAAGGCCTGGAGACTCCAGTGCTTCTCGGGGACTGTGATTAGGTCCTGATATGAGCAATTATGTCCTGAAAGAGAACTGTTCTCCTCTAAAACACTAAGTACCCACAACATGTTTTATTTCGTTAAAAAACCATCATCAAAAACAAAAGCGCCTTAACTTTGAACTTGGATTTTCCCTTAATTTCCCCTTAAGTAGCTTCAAAGAAATATTGTACAACACTGTCACATAGCCTCTATATTCTGTATCTGCTTTATTTACGCTGCATCACGCTTACACTGAGTGAAATGTTCAAAACTAAAATGTCATTGTTTTATGGCTGCATCATTACAACAAACAGAAAACATTTAGATGTCTTAGGTGTCTGATAGAGGTCTGGAAACCTTTAGGCTTCAACTAGAATTCAAAATAAAGCATATTTGTCTTGGTGACCTGGGTGCAGAATCATATTGACAATTCTCTGTATATTTTATATTACAAACTGACATAAATAAGACACAAATATGAACATGTCACTCTACATATCTACATTTACTTGTACTGTAAAGCATGTAATGTGTTTACAGCTGTTAAAGTATGGGTGTTGACTGATCACAACTGCAAGTCTCTGGAATGTAGATAACCCATACATCATGTATTTTGTCATTAAAAAAAAAGTTGTTGTTTTTTTTTTTTTTTAAATTGTATTGTTAAGCTCTTTGCCACAGCATTTCTGTCTTTGTTTCAAACAGAGCTCATTTTTATTACAGAATAATGGATCGACCCAAACTCTTGGGTGTACTTCATCTTCTCGAAATCATCCTTGCTTTGCAAGAGAGCAACACTGCGAAACCTTGCTAAAAACAAAAGTTCACTGCAGTACCAGAGCATCTCATTGTGCATTTCTAACAAAGCAGTCATCACTCCAAATCCCAAGCCAAACAAGAGAGAGAAGGTCACTGGGGAGGGAGAGAGACCAAGAAAGACCGAGAGAAGAGAGAGAGAGAGAGAGAGAGGAAAAACAGAGGCAGGGTAGTGATGAGGACAGAAGTGTTAGGAACTAAGCTACAATTGACTGTAAATGTTCTCTATTACAATAAATGACTTCATTACAACAAAGGTGTGTTCAACCATCCTCTGCATTTCAGAGAGAATGACTGCGGGACAATTTGTTGAAGTGTGCTCAAGTAATAGGTCTTCAGATGCAGCCTGTGGTATTTACATTTATCCTCTCAGTGTGCTGGCCCTAGATTGCCAAAGACCATTTGCACCTGTTCAGAGCACCTTGAATATACAGTACGGACACACACACACTCAGACACACACAGCTGTACCACCCTGATACAGAGTCCCTGCCTTTCTCTGTGCTTATAAAGACATTGAAGCTTTTAGCACCTAGCAGCACTAATCCTATAGCCTTATGCTCACTGGTGCTGGAGCCAAATGGCCTTATAGAGAGTCTCTCTCTCTCTCTCACTCTCTCTCTCCCTCTCTCTGCATGTGTGTGACGATGTCTGTGTGTGTGCATATGTGTGAGTGTGTGTGATGAATGGACAGGGCAAAAGAGAGGAGGGGTGAATGTGAGACACTGCACCACTGAGGTCAGTGAGGAGAGAGAGAAAAAAGAAAAGAGAGGCAGAGACAGAGGGTGTGTGTGTGTGTGTGTGTGTGTGTGTGTGTGTGTGTGTGTGTGTGTGTGTGCGCATGTGTGTGCATGTGGGTGTGTTTGGTAGATGGGGTGGGGGGTACTTGCACACGAATTGCATACAAAAGCACCTACATGCACTCTGCCCCTGTGTTTATGTCCTGCTTGTCAGGCATGCAGCGTGTGTGCGTGTGTGTGTGTGTGTGTTTGAGCGTGCGTGCATGCGTGTGCAAGGCCGAGGTAGGTTAAACTTGTACTCGTGAAGTGTTCCCAGAAGAGATTAATCATCCTGTGCTGGAATGCAGCATCGCGGTCATAAATCATCACCTGACCTCTCTCTCTCACTCTGTCTCTGTCTCTCGCTCGCTCGCTCGCTCTCTTCTCTCCCTGCCACACGTAGCAATGAAGTCAGGGTAAAAGGAGTGTCATTGCATATCTGCAGTAAACAAACAGCCAAACAGCCTTGACAGGAGCATGAATAGCGGGAAACAGAGCTAATTATCAAATATCTGCATCCAATCCAAAGATCAATCAGACGTACACACACATCTATCCTTGTGAAATACAGACCCGACTTTCTCAGCAGCGACTGCGGACAAGGCAGCCTAGGATATTTCCAAGCGGCGCTGGGGGGTTGCGAAGGGCATGTGGGAGCCACAAGATGCTGTCAAACAAATAGGTTGATCAAACCTTTTCACCTCCCCGCTGCAATTTCAGTGGGAACCGGCGGTTAGCCGGAAGTCAATGCATCTTGCAACCCAGGATAAAAAAGCCATCCTTAGTTATGTTCACGTACAGGAAATTGATTCTTTAATATTAAAAATTCAACAGCTGAGTTTCATTACTTTTCTGAGCCTATTCCCCTTCCCTTGTGGAGTGGAAAAATATCACAGTTTATTAAATTACTTCTCTGAAAAGTCTCTGGGGATGCCATCTTAACTCCCGTCCTCCTCCACAAGGCCATTTTAGACTGTAACTAGGCATGTCTCCTTAGATAGAGTGTGTGTGAGGAAGAGAGAGACAGAGAGACAGAGAGAGAGAGAGAGAGAGAGAGTGTGTGTGTGTGTGTGTGTGTGAGAGAGAGAGAGAGAGAGAGAGAGAGAGAGAGAGAGAGAGAGAGAGGGATATGCAATAGAACGATATGAGGTACACTAAATTTCTAGAATTCATTGGCTGCCACAGAAGGTTTGTGGTTATTCCATTGGCTGTGAAAGGCATGGAATTGAATGAACCCACAAATCAAGGAGAAGGAGTTAGGGTAAAAGGCAAAGCTACAGTAATTTCTGATTGGAAGTGCTTGTGTGTCTGCGCGTATACGTGCGTGTGCATACATGCACTTGTGTGTATTTGCAAATATGCAAGTAAGCACATCTTTAGATTTATTTTATTCTCCATATTGTCTCCTCTTTTTTTCACTTAGCCTAAGTTTAACCACACAGGTCAATTAATTGCAAAATAGTACTCATGACAATGGCCCATAAACATGCACTCTGTGTGTGGAGGATGAGGTAAAACCAGTTGGTCAGCTGTCAGACAGATGTAGTGAATATCGTCCCACTCTGCCATCACTTCCACCACAAAAACCCACAGGATCCATGGGCATGGTAATCCAAGATGAAGGCTGCTCCCTACAGCATCGCGTATTCTAAAGCACAGCTAATGCTGGATGTCACAAGCTGCACACATACACACACACACACACACACATACACACACACGTGCGCACACAGGCCACAAAATACGTACAACTCTATGTGGTCTATGCTACATAAAACCCTTTAAGGATACTGTACACATACATCATACATCAAAAGGTCAGAAACAGTACAAAGCACAGATGGGAGGAGTGAGCCAATGGCCTTCAGACTTTCTGCTAATTTAAACAAAAACAAGAATAAACAAACAATGTGGCATTAATATCATTAGAATCTGATAAACTCAGACAACTTTCTATACTCACCAACTCATGTGAGTATAGAAATTAATGGTTACTCCAATTAATGCAATTTTCTCCTTGACCTGCAACTCTATGCAATTTTATTTTCTTAGAGAGCCACTCCATACCAAACATACCCATGCCTTTCCACACTCCCCCCAAAGGGCCACAGTTCAATGATAAAAGGAGAACAGTAGCAGAAAGGACAATGGAGCATGAATGGATTGAATTGAGGACTAGACAGCCAGAGCAGGGAAATGTGGAAGGGACGGTAGGCGCATAACGATTGGATAGATGCAGTAGAGATGACGGGGGAAAAGAGCTGTTCAGTGCACATCAAAGCTTTTCTGACACTGTTCTATCTCATGATGCCACCAAAAAAAACTTACTACATAGGAGACAGAATCCAGGCAGAATGGAAGGAATGAAAACAATTTCCACATATTTTTGTTTGTTTCCTTTGAGACGCACACACATTGTTCTTCACATACATCTCCTCTTTCATCTCTTCTATTTCATAAGGAAATGCCAAGTTACCTATAAAATATTTTGCACTGTCTTATAAATATGTACTACTTTAAATGTATTTTTTTTTCTTTATGTAATTATTTTTACTTTATTTGCGGTGGAAACAAGGGTTTCCAAGATTTTAGATCTTAAGTTTATCTAGCATTTTCTGTGAAATCTGTATCAGGATATCCAAATTCAAAACTGAGTTGATTACATTGATTATGTTATGTATTTATAAAAGCCAAGAGCTTGTCAGATAGCTGGAAGCATAGATAGAAGGAACATAACAGCCTAACAGAGCGCTGCCACCAAGCTCAGTGTTTTCTATTTACCCTCAGCCCTTGTAATCACAGTAACCACTTGTGGCATCGCCAGGGGACATGTAGTGGAGGGACACTACATTCCCATCCAGGATCAGCAGCGACACCCCAAAATGGCCGCCAAACCACAAACTACATTCCCCACAATGCCTCACCACTCTGACAGGTGCAGGTGTTTAAGCCACCTGATTGAGAGAGGACAAAGAACCCTGAGGTGGAGCAGAACAGGGGGGGAGAGAGAGCAGGAGGACAGAGAGCAGCCGGCTGGAAGGAGTTTGGCAGCCAGGCCGGGAGGAAACCACAGAACAAAGGAAACTGTTGCAAAGCCCACCAATACAGGAAAGTGGACACTTTAAGTTGGATTGTTGTGACAATTAGAAGAAAGATTTGATTACTGTTTTACCCCATAGGGGCACTTTATGTTGGAGTTTGGATATTGTTTGGAGCTACCAGCTTTACCTGAGTCACCTGTATTACCTGGAATATGAGAAATAAATAACCACTGTGGGTTTGTAACGGACTTTGCCTTGTGTATCCAGTTTTGTTGCACTGCCTCATCCTAAGCCTGCCCTGGTAACCTCTCATGACCTTACAGATGGTGGAGAATGCGGGTATGGAGGCTTAAGTGCGTATGACCGGGGGTGAAGATATTGAAAGCCTGACTCAACTGTTTTCGGCCCTTCACACAAACGACCATCAAACCGGGATGGAGCAAATGATGCAGGTGCTGTTGGAGACTCAGAGGGCGCAGCAAGAAACCAATGCCGCCCTATTACAGCAACAAATAAAGGCTAACCAACTGAAGGAACAGGAGCTTCGACAGTCAGCCAGGGTGAAGCCCAAAGCAGGGGATTTCATCCCTAAACTTGGAGGGACAGATGACGTGGAGGCTTACCTCCATGCCTTTGAAGCTACAGCCGCTCGCGAGGGGTGGCCAAAGGCACAATGGGTTGGACTCTTGGCTCCTTTCCTCTCTGGTGAGGCCCTCAACGCCTTTCAAGATTTAGAGGCCGACATTGCTCAAGATTATGATATACTCAAAGATGAGATTTTGAGCCGACATGGCCTTACCAAATTTAGTATGGCTCAACGCTATCATAATTGGTCCTTCCAAAATGGGCAAACGCCCCGTTCCCAAATGCATGAATTGATTCGAGTAACCAAAAAGTGGCTAGAACCAGACAAGAAAAGCCCCGCTGCCATTGTAGAAACCCTGGTCATGGACCGTTATCTAAGAGCTCTGCCTTACGAGGCCAAAAAGATAATCAGTCACCAGAAATTAACGACAGCCATGGAATTAGTAGAAGCCGTAGAGCAGTATCAAGCTGCATCAGATATGCTGATGCCCTGTCCCGACGTGAGGCCTTCTGGTCCTCATTTACCCTGCCGAGGACGGCAGGCCTGGGGAGAGGGATGTGTGGCATCGCCAGGGGACATGTAGTGGAGGGACACTACATTCCCATCCAGGATCAGCAGCGACACCCCAAAATGGCCGCCAAACCACAAACTACATTCCCCACAATGCCTCACCACTCTGACAGGTGCAGGTGTTTAAGCCACCTGATTGAGAGAGGACAAAGAACCCTGAGGTGGAGCAGAACGGGGGGGGAGAGAGAGCAGGAGGACAGAGAGCAGCCGGCTGGAAGGAGTTTGGCAGCCAGGCCGGGAGGAAACCACAGAACAAAGGAAACTGTTGCAAAGCCCACCAATACAGGAAAGTGGACACTTTAAGTTGGATTGTTGTGACAATTAGAAGAAAGATTTGATTACTGTTTTACCCCATAGGGGCACTTTATGTTGGAGTTTGGATATTGTTTGGAGCTACCAGCTTTACCTGAGTCACCTGTATTACCTGGAATATGAGAAATAAATAACCACTGTGGGTTTGTAACGGACTTTGCCTTGTGTATCCAGTTTTGTTGCACTGCCTCATCCTAAGCCTGCCCTGGTAACCTCTCATGACCTTACACACTGTATACAATAACTTGTCCCCTCTATCGTTCTGTCACAAAGACCATCATTTACACCTATCTCTCCTCTCTCTAAAGGTCAATGTGCTTTGTTGAACAGCAGAGACCAGAGGTGGGTCCTATTTACATTGTTATCTACCTCATCACACATTTAGTATCCCAGCTGATGAGCCACTAAGGTCTCATGTGCAATGGCAGTGTTTGCAGTATTTTGAAAAGGCTTTCAGATGATAAAACTACAATCAAGTTCTGACCTCCAGTTACCTCTGAACCTCCTACGCCTTGGTTGTGGGAAATGGCTTTTTAAAAACAATGAAAATTTTCTGCTGCAGGTGCACAGACCAACTAGGAATACTTGTTTGATTTATCCTCTCTAACACATCTACATGAAAACAATTCAAAACATGTCCCTGGGAGTAAATATGATGGATTCAAATTACTTTAAAACTTGAGAATGTTGCTATGGTTGCATTGTCAGTGGCAGCAGTGCTCAATGTTTCACACCTTGTTAACATGCACAGGCAATCGAAAAATGAGAAAACCATAAAACTAAAATGTTTCCAAAACCGAACAAATGAATGTGTGAAATGATACAAAGTCAACATGACAGGGGCTGCTCTACCTTTTCAGGTAATTCTGTAATATCAGCAGCATTTTGCAGTCACTTCAGTAAACACCATGCAATGTTGACAGATTTTACAACAATGAACACAATGGGCCAATTCTGTTTGTCCAAGGAGGCTCTGGCTCCAAATCATCACCAAATTGCACTGGTCACGTGTAATAAACATACAGTCCACTCTGCCGGTTCATTATCTAACACTAAGAGGGTCCAGTACTGGTTGGGAAGGACAAAATGTATTAACTGGTATCTCAGTACCAACACGGGTCACGCCTGTAGCGTGAAAATGGTGTTAGTGAAATTGGACCCAAGAGGTTTTCTAATGCTGTTTTCCTTCTGCTTGCGAGTGCGAATGTGCATAGCCCTATCTGCACAGTGCAGGGCAACACACAGCAGAGGGGTCACAGTGGATACCACTGCCCTATGAACAGCCCATGGCCCCTATGTGTATGTGTGTGTGTATATGTGTGTTTGTGCATTAGGGTTATTGTGTGAAGCCTTCAGTCTTTAATCCCCTAATCTGCTGAAGCCTGGAAATCACCGCAGTCATCTGTCAGCCGGGTCAGAGCGGGCCACAGGGCTCAACACAAGCACACGTGTGCGCACACACACGCACACACACACATAAACACATACAGTGTACACACACACACACACACACACACACACACAAACACACACACACACACACACACACACACACACAGACATGTGCACGATGATAGTCATTTACTCAACAGGGCCAGCCTCATTTCAGTCTAATGAAGATTGATGCTCCACTCTC
Organism: Myripristis murdjan; assembly: GCF_902150065.1. NCBI lineage: Eukaryota > Metazoa > Chordata > Actinopteri > Holocentriformes > Holocentridae > Myripristis > Myripristis murdjan. Next base: position 16,207,396 of record NC_043989.1, read on the forward strand.
CAGGCCTCACAGGTGTTTCAGTAAAATGTATGTATAAATACGTAACCCAGATAAAGAGGGAGAGGGGGAGAGGGAGAAAGGGAGAGAGAGGAAGGAAACCAACAGAACGAGATTCAAATCATATTCACATGGGATTTAATGACTGTATCGCATGCACATGAAATTTACGCGTGTAAAAGTCAATCTATGTCTCCATGGCAACGGCAGAGAGTTAATCTTGTTGAATAGTTGTGAAGGTCCAGCAAGGACATGGACTCACTGAGAGGTTGTAGTGTTCAGACCCCTGTATCGAGACTAAACCTCTCAGACCTGAACTCGTGTGTGTGTGTGTGTGTGTGTGTGTGTGTGTGTGTGTCCATGCCAACTGGGACAGCCTGAGGGCTTGTGTGGAGATTGTGGCTGACGCGGCCTGCTGCTGTCCACTGTGAGCTCCTATTAGCACGTTAAACTGGGGCTGACCACACATATGTGCTCAGACACATGCATGAAAAAACACACATGGCACACATACACACCACGCTTTGGTTTGGTCATAACGTTTATGCCTGGCGGATGTGAGGAATTTTTTTCTTCGCACACCTATCCTTATCTTTGTGCAGGCGCCAACGGAAAACAAAGAAGTCAAAGCCTTGCACAGCATTTCAAATAAACTCTTACACTGAGCTGTGGTGAAAATTTATTGACGTTTTGGTGTTTAAAACTCTCACCTGCTACCGAGAGTGGGTGTATATTTGAAATTTTGTGCCTGGAAGGTAAAAGAACGGTGGAAGAAATACTGTAAGCATTAATGTCATTAATTTTGACATTATCAGAAGATATGGTGATGTTATGGACATTGCAATAGGATCATGCCTGGATGTATGCGTGAGTGTGTAGAGAAATATGGACATAATACATGTGTGCATGTCTCTACTGTACACATGCATATCAATGTGTCAGTAATGATGCCCCTTGGTCCAGCTGAGCCTTCTCACTTATTCATCTGTTCTTGTCCAACACTGGAGGTGGAGGGATTGACAGCAAAAGAGATCAAACTGAGGGAGAGCTCTCTTTCTCACACACACACACACACACACACACACACACACACACACACATACACACAAGCACGCACAAGAAACAGTCAAGCTTGACAAGAGCTAAAGATGGAGGAAGAGATAGAGAACCACAGAGAGAAAGAGCGCCAGTTAGATTACAAGTGTGAAGCTCAGCAGGGTGCCTCAACATCAAGCTCTGTGTGTGTGTGTGTGTGTGTGTGTGCGCGTGTGTATGATGTGTGTGCGTGTGTGTGTATGTGTATGTGTGTGTGTGTGTGTGTGTGTGTGTGTGTCTGCTTGTTAATGTCATAAAGTGCTGGCTGTGAGGCCTTGGTATCTACAACTGGTGTGCAGGCCTTCTGACTGGCTTATCCCTTCACTCTCCACTTGATACAAAACTGACTTGCCAAAGTTTTCAGACAGGATACACTAAACACATGTTAACTTCCACCTCATTCACACATGTGGTATTAAATCGTTAAGTAAGAGTCCCACAAATGCCCCGTGAATATTCATTCCTGCAAGAACAGCATCCTGCCATGTTATGGTTCACACTGCAGCTTGAGGGGAGCCAGCTGTGCTGGGGCTCCAGCCTCTCTCTGTCACCAAGTCGCAGACCATGGCAGTCACACAGGGAGAAATTTAAATTCAGCACAGCGCACAACAGGCCCTCTGGATTCGGCCCTGTCCAGAGCATAATCCAGCTAAGCATTATTTCTCTAATACATCGCCTATGTAAGCACAAGGATGAAATATTTATGAAAGCAAAGACTGGATAAAGTGTGATGTAGCACAGGGTCTTTTTTTTTTTTTTTTTTTTTTTTTTTTTTTGTAGATCAGCTTATGAAATTCGTCCTGACTCGTCCATAACGACAGGCAGGGATGTGCGGCTGCAGCGTGGCGGATGGACGCACAGCGGAGACGCAGAGTTCTGGCCGTCCTGAAAGATTGAGATGAGCAGTAAAGACAGTTCAAGCAGCCGAAGCACAGAGGTAATTGTTGTTGTTTTTAACACACTTTTTCCCGCACGTAGACGCCGTGGAGGGCGCTGCGGTAGCCGTACACGTCCGATTGGAACTAAGGTTAGCAGATCTCTCTCCTCGAGACCGGTCTGATATCCTGCCCGTCGCCACGTGAAGAAAGAAGAGGTCTGCAGTCAATACAGTTTACACGAGATTACAGTTATGTTGTGCAGATGCATGTGTTGGTATGCTGTGCAGATGTGCTTTACACAGGCTCTCACACAAACTCCATCATGATTCATAAGGTCACTCTTGCCCAGTGAGTAAGCTATCGTCCAGACAGCTGGACATTGGCCATTTAAGTGACACTACAGACACACGAATGCATGCCTAAACGATTAATCCCAGACAACAGCAGGCTCACATGAGGACTATAAACACTATTCACAAAAAAGACATTTCAATGTCATCGCTCAACGCTGCCCCCCGTCCTACTTGCGACAAGATCGGGTTGCGCACACATGTGCTGTTTGTGGTTACAGAAGCAGGCGTGTAAACAACATGAGCGCGTAAGCATCGTTTCCATGGGGAGATATTTAAAAAAAAAAAAAAAAAAAAATCACGTACCTGTTTTCAGCTATGTGCGACACTCACTGCATAATTCTCCTTCTTCGGCTTGAACTTTTCCTCCCCTCCAATCGAACGGTCCAAAACTAGTTGACACTTGCTTATTTCAGACTTTTTTCCCTTCACCTCTGCAAATGTGTCTTGACAAGACACCACTTCAGCATACGCAGAGTGAGATGAGAGGAGATGAGAGGACAGGGGGTGAGCTGGTGGAGATGATAGGCTATAAGCCGACAGTATAGCATCTCAACGAACTGACAATTCAAACGGAGCAATCCATTCCGCGCTGACCGTTTTTACGGAACAGTTTTTACAGGAAAGATGGACCCCGGACGAACAAACGAAGCTTTGCGCAATCGCACGTCTTCCGTAATTCTCTTCCGACGGGAGAAACAGCAGGCAGGCATGCTCTGAATGTGAGCGACGGGGCGATTGGTAAAGGCTGCGCGCAGCGGCACCCAGGGAGCGACCATTCACGGTACAGAGAATGACCGAGCCTCGTAAAGCGCGCGTTCACGGCCAAAGCAAGTCAATGGTCATTATCAGCGCGTGAGGAGAGTAATCCACTGTGGACTGCCTGTGTTGGCTGCAGCTGCCTCTCTAGATTGGCATGCAATCATCAGCTTGTGGCTCTGACGACAAAAACAAACAAATAAGTAAACATGAATACATTGAAAATACATAAATATTAACCATGGAGTTTGTTGATTCTTCATGACACACATTCTCATTCAGAAATCACTTTAATATTTGCATACTATTGCAATAGGGGCTTATATTGTGTATGTACGCCTTATTGTACTCTGTGGTATTTTTTCATGGCTTATGATATGACCATAATTGTATTGGATATTACACATAGTTTTTGCTAATATTACTGTGATATTTTTAGAATATTCCTCTCAAAGTTATTATATGATTAGTAAGGCTCTTTGTAGTGAGCAAATAATGGTCAAATTCCATTGCATGCTTAATAAAGTACCAACAGCACCATATATTTGGAGACTAACACGGAAAGTTCATTCTTATTTTTGCCTGCTTTGGGTGTAGCCCTGCTTCTGTGGCCCAGCGCTCATTACAGTGATCCTCATGCATCTCTTTTTAAACAGTGCACCCACTGCACTGCAGGCTACTGTTCACATTAGCACACTGCCTAATAGGCTCTCCCTGTATTAGCAGCAATAGAAAGGTGCAATAACAGAAGCATGCAATTATGCAGCATAACTAGGGAAAACATTGTTAACAGTTACCCTATTGCCTTTCACTCTCCAAGCTGTAAATGCATATTTCCCCATGGAGATACGATAATAACGCCCGCTTATTTGAAAACACCTTGTAAGGAGAACCTTGTGGCTCTTTTGATAAAGATTTCATTTCAGAGGCATCTTTTATGCATAACTGGGGATTGGCAGGAGAGGAAAACCCTTCACTTCTGGCTGTGCCTCAATTAAAATGTATTTTTGACACTATTTTATTTTATCTACCCCTTGCTTTGGCAATAAATTACCCTGTATGTCACTGATATATTGATTGCAACAAATAATGGTGTCAGCCTCTTTTCTCTGAGGCTGAGTATTCCTTAAAACATAGAAACCTCAGTGTGAGCTGAATTCACAGATGGCATTTTTAAAGCAGAGTGAAGGGTGAGAGGAAAGACGGGGAAACCATGCATCACTAGTGGGCAACAAAGGTGCAGTTTGAGACAAAAAATGCAGATGAGGGAAGACTGGCGTTGTGAACCATTTTAAAGTTCCCAAGTGATAACCTAAAAAAAATAAAAACAGCTTTGACTTGGGCCAACAGCACACATTCTTCATCATGCAGGTGCAGCTTGTCCAAAGCTTTATAACTGTCCCATAACTGTGATTTTTTTTTTTTTTTTTTTTTTTTTTAAGTTAATGTAACAGCCGGCTAAAACCGTATAGCTCCATTAGGATTAGAGTAAAGCACGCTTAGCTGATGCGTGTTGATAGCTTGTTGATAAAAATGAATTATTGGTTGCAGTAGTTAGTTTTACTATTCATGTAGTCTCGCTGGTATAAACTGTAATTCCCCAAACCACAATGAACTAAGAGTGATATGATGAATAAAGTTTATGACACCAAACACTTAAAGTCCTGATTCCCTCCCCCTTATTTCCCTGGGTGTTAGGAGGGATTTGAAAGTAATGATATCAGCAGTATTAAATCTGTCCTTTCCATCCATCTGCACTTAAGTCCTTACATATGGACACACCTAGAGATTAGCCCTAATATGTCCTATAATATGCCAACACTTACCCAATGAGCATAGATATGGAGGCAAGCCAGTGGACAAGTCCAGATTAGATTAGATGGCCCAGAAGCTGCAGCCATGGGTGGCTGACCAGCATTTTACTCATCGGTTTACAACTGACCTCCAACTAGACAGGGGCCAGATTCTCCCTATGGGTCACCCATGGGCTTTCTCCTGCCGTAATGCACAATCAGTCACGGCAAACCTCCACCCTCTCCTATACCATATATGGGCAAATGCATGGTATTTAGTCATTAACAGTTCATCTTCCCCCATCTATTTTATCGCATTATTTTATATAAAGTAGGTTTTTTTCTTTATTTTCTCATTTAATGCAAAATATAACTTTGTCTTCAGCTAATTAGTTCTAGATTCAATTCCTTACGCACACAGACTTTCCACCACCAGCCTAGGAGTGGTGTTATAATTAAAAATAATCGCCATCTTAGAAAGTGATGCTACCTTTATGAGCTAATGAATGTCATATGTGTTGACCCTTGAATGAGTGTGTTTGTGATGACCTGTTGAAACGAGGAAAAAATTATCCCGAGGCAAATGATATACATGCAGATGGGTGAGCTAACCTTTGTCTATCGCAAGCCAATATTAGCACACGCCATTATAATCTATCAAAGCCTAATGCTTATGGCCAATGCTCAGGGGTCCTTGAGTCTCACAGCTCTCTCTAGTTGTGCATGGCCCTCCCTGTGCTATCTCCACCATTACAGACTGCACACTGTCAGGAGTTCCATTTAACCTTGTGCAATGACTTCCCTCCCCTACATCTATCACCACCAATCATATCCACCTCTTCAAGGGTTAATTTTCTTTTTTTTAGCGTGAACACAAGGCTGCTTGTGTGTGTGCGATATGTGCTGTTTTGTTTGTGTGTGTTTCTGTGCGCATCTTGCTAACAGACACTGACAAGAAGATGCATTGTGCTCTAATTAAATAATCAATTTGATTAATTCTCAAAATGCAAATTAGCCAATTAAAGGACCTGAACTTATAGAATTACCACTGATTAGCTGGCTAAGCACTATCGCTGCCCCCTGGATACACCCTTATTAAGTTATATAAACTGTACCTCTTGCTCTGTAGTGCTAATATAGTAATTCAATCATATCTATTCAGAACAAGAGAAAACATAAAAGAAAGTTTAACCTATTGTGGGCATTCAGTTAACCAACAAGAACAAACACAAGCAGTTTTAATGTACTGAGTAATGAGCATCAAATATACAGGATCTGGAGCTGACATTAATTTGTTCTCACACTGATAGGGCCTTTGCTTCCCATAGGAAAGGCATTTAAGCCCATCCAATATTAACTGATGGCAGGCTTTTCAGGCATTTATTTCCGTCTGTTTCTCGCCGTCCGTCTTTCTGTCTGTCTGCCCTTTTGTTACTATGGTAAATAAAGCCTTGACTGTTATTTCTGCTCCTTCTATTCTCCTTTTTTCACCCATCTCCCCCTCTGTGCCGCAAGTGTCCCTGCTGTAGAGGCTGAGTGGGAGCGAGCTGATGTGAGGCAGTAACAGGTACAACAGGGAGTGGGTGAGAGTGGTGGTTGTGTTGGTGGTGGAGGAGAGAAGGGGGGTGGCGTGGGGGTGCTTGGTTTGGCACACAAGTCGACAGAAATTACATCAAGCAGCAGGGGGCAAATGAGCATTTATATTTGGGAGGTGGACTATGTGTGTGTATGTGTTAGCATGTGTGCATTTGAGTATGTTTTCAGGGACGCGTTAGATCCATCGGCACGAGCCTTGAAGCTTACAGGCAGCTTACAGAGCAGCAGGGGGTTTGTGGCAGGGGGTAGAGGAGAAGGAGGGGATGGGGGGTAAGACATGAGAGGAGGGGGGGGCGAAGGATGCTGGAGGGCTTACAGAGGAATAGGGCACAGCTGGTTTTTAATTGAGTCTCCCCCCTACTATACCCTGTGTGTATGTCTGCATGCACGCACACGCTCATGCACGCACACACGCATGCACACACAGGCTTCTTATTTTTACTCAGCAATTTCCCAGCTGATGGCTCAGAGGAGCTAAACACTTAAATATGGCAGCAGTCTTCACACGAAACCCTCCGCACGCGCTCTGTTTGGGTCGTGTGACCGATAAAGCCCTCCACCAATCAAGGCCTCTGACAGCTGCCTGCTCCCATGAATCTTACCACTGAGTCTCAACACAGCCGAAACAGCTTGCCTTCTGCTTTACCTTGGCTTGGGCTTTCGGCTGAGAGGACTCCTCTGTTTACAACCAGAATGCAGAGGTTCGTTTTCTTTCTTTCTTTCTTTCTTTTTTCTTAATTTAATGGTTAGTTACGTGATATGGCTCAGCATAGCACATTACCTTAAGAACAATTTTGGAAGGATTCTTGTGCATTCCTTTCAGTTCTTTTTTAGGTGATTTTTTGCCCATTTGCTTCGGTGCATTTTTTTCCACTGAAGGGGTTCACAATGGCCCTAATTTGTTATATAGTCTAGAGTCAGAGGCTAATCTTCCATCCCAACACCAGCCCACCCAGCAGAAGAGTACTGTGCTGTTTTGCTAACACTGACTTAGCAAGCCACATTTGCAGTCAATCCATGATCATTATTGGGTTGCAATATACGAGAAAATTTGTTACAAGGAGACATTCTCTGCAGAGCAGTTTGTTCTGTAAATGCATCACAGTGTGATAACAGGGCCCAGGGTTCACATCCATGGCATAGCTATCATATAAACTGCCAAATCCAGTAAATGGTGGCCCACAAGAGCTTTGTGCTTTCTGGGCAAAGAACTCAAGTTCTAATTTTCACAATACAACACAAGAAACAACACGCAAACAAACAGATAAAGTTTCTTTGTTGCGCTGAGTAGTGCAAAAATATGTGTCATGTAAATTGTGAACAAAATGTGCACCGGGTGTTGGGCACTTACTAGAAAGTTGCTTTTCCTAGATTTTTTTCCAGCAGTACTATTTCCAGATTTCCAGTTCAGTTGTGAGGCGAGACAGAGAAGTGTAAAATACTTTAAATAATGTGAATCCTCAGCAACCGGTGCTGAAAACTCACTGGTGTTTGGACTGTTATGACTGGATACTGCAGTGATGCCATGATCTAGACAATTATCTTTGCTTCCAGTGGCTACACAGTTCATTTTCTCACGTGGGTGCACTCTGTAATTGTTGGCTCTTTATAACAAATAACCCCAATATTATTCTTTTGAGCTTCTAGATGCCAGCAAGAAGTAATATATGCCAATGCTTTTAGCAGTGTATGGTTAAACATGGCAACAGTGATGAAAATCTAGTCGGTGCAATAAATGACTAATCTGCTCTTGGTCCATGGTGTCCTACTTGGCTATTCTTGACCGTGTGTGAATGCTGTCAGGAACCCCTTGTAGCTCTGCCCATGATGAAACAATTTGTGTAGACACACACACACACACACACACACACACACACACACACGTATATATATATATGCTTATACAAGCGCGCACACACGCATATAGAGACTCACACATACACACATCAACACACACAGACATGATGGGCCCATTCCGCTTCATCTACGCTGCTGTTTCACAGTGGAGCTGACACCAAATGACTGCCACCTCATTAGAGGCTTTAGCCCGTGAGCTAACAGGCCACAGAGACAGTGGGCCATGCCACGTTTGCTAATTAGAATAATAACAATAACACTGCCTTAGGATGCTACTTGCTTTTCTTTTCAATTAATTTTATCAGATGCACTCGGGGGGAAAGAAGTAGAAGAGGCAGAGGGAGGGAGCATCCAGCACACACTGGCTCTATAGGAGGGAAGTAATGTGTTTATTCTAAATAGTCTGCCGGATGACAGGCTATATGAATTGCTGCCAAATTACCATGGTTAACCTGGTTTTGAGTAAAAATCATTAACAACTGGCAAGCCTGTTGATGTGATTGATATAACATTACTTTGCACAACCAGTTTCAGACAACTAAATCTGAGGTAATCTCACGCTAAAGTGGAGATGTGAAATACAGAGGAAACTTTTGATTGTGGTGAGGACAAGACATTGCAGGCTTGAGAGCCCCTTTAGCCCCACTAAATAGTTTTTACACTAGATAGTGAGGTCTTGTTGAGGTGCAGTGAGCCATGCGAGCAACTATGAAAGACAGGGAGACCAATAAACAGCTTTTCCTCTAAATGAAAGCCATAGCACATCTGTGAGATATCATTTTTGATACTCTTCAGCTTTCCCCTGGATCAGAGTTCCGTCTCTGCTATTTCATTTTATTATATGCGGAATAGACAACAGACATCCACAGGTGCCTCCTCTACACAGACACTACACATCCCCTAAATCTCTATATCAGAATAAAAACACACACCAATTCATAGCCAGATTGCATTGTGATAATATATTCAGGGATGATATGTATTTCTTCAAGAAATGAATAATTTATTTTGACACTTGTGTCAGCAGTATTACCATTTCCCAGCACATACTGTAACAAACAGGTTGAAACTCTATTCTCACTCTGCTGGGGTGAGATTTCAAAACAACAGCAATAACTCTAGTGGCATATGCTGCCTACACCATCTTATTGTATGGGAACTCTGCTTAGAGAAACCTCAGAGGAATGTGTAATGTAAAGTTGATTAATGTGGGGTTAAAGACAGTCATGACAGCAGAAATATAATAGCTCAGTTTGTATATCCTGGCTTGGATTTGGCTGGTTTAGTAATGCATCATAGCAGGTCAGTTTTCTACCTTCATAATTCAATAATACATTCAGCATGGTTCTAGAGACAAAGTGGAATTAGACCTATGTGTGCGTTATGTAGATGCTGGTGGGTAAATAGTTTTCTCTGCCTTTGTCATATACTGTTCTGTTGCCTTGGGCCTGCAATAGCAAAGGAAGGCCATCAAAGATAAATTAGCTCGTTGTTGACAGACACATTTCTCACAAGCAAAGTATAGCTAGGACTGTTAAATGAGAGATGCTTCAAAATAATGGCTTCATTGGTTCCACGCACCAACTAAAGCAAGACAAAACCAATTTCAAACACTTCCAATGATTATCAAAACCACCCTCAAAAAGCCTGCTGAGGAACAGAAAACAAAGATGACACATCCATCTGACCAAGCAGAGGAGGGGAATGGAGGCAGAGAGGGAGGAAGAAAGAAGAGGGGGGAAAAGTCTATAATTAAGTAAATTAAGCCTCGTCGTATTTGCATGATCTCAATTAATGTGCAGTCCATGTAGCTGCGACAGGCACACACCAGAAATCAAATTAGCAGAGATGAGACGGCATCTGTCTTTGGCTCCCATGTCCCTCTGGACTGGCAAGGATGGCATGGCTGGCACCAAACAGCCCATTGTTTTCAGAGGAGCTTGATGAATGGGTGGATGACAGCATGCTGCATGTCAGTCACAGAGACAAACTCACTCTCTTCAAACAGAGGACAGGAGACATATCCGAGAACAAGATGCTAATTTAATTAACTGCCGCACTGTCAGATATTGTATATGGGACTGCATACAGCTATGGAGTCTTAAAAAAAATGTGTGCCTATTAGTTTTACAAAGCCCAAATGTCATATGTACCCTTTGAGGCACTTCACCACACCCATGGGCAGTGATATTTAGCATGCTTATGATTTAAAAGTTCAAAAATATAATAGTATCTATGGTAAGGTTGTTGTGGTTTTATTGGATTAGGCTCTGCCACTGACAAACATTTTTATCATTCTATTATTGCTCTATTTGAAATCTGGTCTTCTCAAAGTTTAAACAGGCTTATATAGATGTGAGTATGAGATCAAGTTAGATCATGTTAGTTTGACGTGCCAAAGCACAATCGTGGCTTTATGTAAAGTTTATCTTGTGAACAAAAGAACACAGAAAAATACAAAAGTAAGAATCTGAATGCTTAAGTGCATGAGAGTTTCACTGACTTTTGACTGACAGACATTTCAAATACTCATTTATCTGGAGAGCTGTAATCTGAAACAGATGGAATTATGAACAGGTGTTTGTGCTTGCGCGTAAATCTGTGTGCGTGCGTGTGCATCTATATACACCACTGATGATTGGAAATGAGTAATACTGTGTTGTAAGTGCAAGGAAAAAGCCCATTTGTGTACCAATGCGTATTGTGTGTGACTGTGTGTGTGTGTGTGTGTGTGTGTGTGTGTGTGTGTGTGTGTGTGTAAACAAGCACACTGTGTGCTTGATTGTATGTCTGTGAGTGGCGCTGAATTTAGCGGATCTTCCCCCATGGAAATAGGCCAATTTTCTCTGTGAGGCGTCTTGTGACTGCTTTGAAAGAGAAGATGGAGATTCCTCCTAGTTCCGGCTTGGCCAGTAAATGGCGCATGTCTCCTCCCATCAATCACAGAGCTGCACTAACAGACAGCTGGCCGCTTAATATACACCTCCATTAGGAGTCTCTGCTCCTCAGTGAAAATCACTGGAATATCAATAGATATCGCAGGTAGAGAGGAAGCTGATTCGCCTCTCCATTCTTAACTAAAAATGTGCCCAAGTGTCAAGATTTCAGTTAACAACTCTTCAGCTTTTAAAAAAACCATTAACTAGCACCGGTGACAGCAAAGAATTACAAACTGTACATCAGAGCATGGCTGAATATGTGTTCACAATCTCTGCTTAAGGAAAGTAAAAGTCGATGAATGAAAAAATACTTAAGTAAGAGGCTTTCAGTCCAACTTTTACAAAAGTAAAATTGTTAATAAAAATATGAGATAATTAATATCACATGCATTTGTGTACTTTGACACTTCAGTGTAAAAGTACATATATTAATGTATATACTCTCATTTCAGTTATATTAAGTTTCCTTCTTTTATAATTTGATAATTCTATAATGTATATTTAGGTGATCTTTTTTAAATGAGCAGGCTCACTGTTTAAATAGCTCACTGTTTCTTTTTTATGAACTGAATCAAAGTTTTGTATTAAAAAATCTCTTTGTGAAACTGCAAACATCCAATAAATTTATGTATAAAAAAGAAAGTCTGATATTTTAAATGTGGAAGAGAGCACAAAATGGTAACTGTACCGAAAAACTGTAATTAGGTACAGCATTTGAATAGAAATAAACCTTGGCTTCATGATTCTGAAGCTAAAACATATTTGGAAAAGAACTATCCTTAAAGTGATACATCGGTTTATCAACAAGAAAAAGAGAAGAAGCAGAAACACCTGTTTGTCCCAGCCTGTTCTGTGAAAAGCAAGAAAGGTTGAAGCCAAAGCAGATGGGCACTGGACTGACTGACTGTGTAGAAGGAGAGATAGAAGAGTATTGACTGTCACACCTCAGCCACATCAAACAACCATCATCACTCTTTACCATAAAATGAAGAAAAAGCAAAAGCAAACAAACAGCAATTTCATTGCAGTTCTTATGAAGTGTGCAATCTGTGAGAAGACACAATGAACACTCAGTCAATCAATACTTCCCCTTTCTTCCTGCTGTCTCCCTGTAATATATTGGAAATGGAGTTAGGAAGATTGATTCTGTACACAGTGCTACAGGCCAAAGGAAAATTAAATGAAAATGTAAATGAAGACTGTTGTGTTTTGTGTATTTCCTCCCTCAAGTTACCACCGCGCTCTGAGGCTTTTGCCACTGCCATTTGAAATTTGGTTAATTTGCTTTTTCTGTACATGAACTAAATTCACAGAGAGAGTGACAGAAAGAGAGAGAAAGGGGGGAAAATGGTGGGGGTCTGGGTGGTGGGGGTTGAGATTGTGATCATTATTTGGCATTGTTAATGCATAGCGTCAGTCATGTGTTACAATATTGTTAGGAAGAGGGCGTAAGGAACGGCCATCGATTTAGGAGAGGAGGATATGGCTGACAGCACAAAAGAGGAGAAAAACTCCATGGAAAGGTCAGAATGCTATTTCAGAAACTGACAGAAAAAAAGCAAGCATCTGCCACACACACACACACACACACACACACACACACAGAGAAAGAGAGAGAGAGAGAAAGAGAGAGAGAGAGAGAGAGAGAGAGAGAGAGAGAAAGAAAGAGAAAATCTACTTCAGTTCTGTAAAGCCACTAAAGTAGTTGTAGAAGGCCTTGTGCTAGGAATCAGTGCTTTAAATTCATATATACTCTTATATTATGAAGTTGAAACTCAGATGCTATAACTAAACTGTAGTTTAGTTATAGCTATCCCTCTTTCTTTCCACCTATCTATCTATCTATCTACACTATATTACCAAAAGTATTCGCTCACCCATTCAAATGATCAGAATCAGGTGTCCTAATCACTTGGCCTGGCCACAGGTGTATAAAATCAAGCACTCAGGCATGCAGACTGTGAAACAAGACATTTGTGAAAGAATGGGCCGCTCTCAGGAGCTCAGTGAATTCCAGCGTGGAACTGTCATAGGATGCCACCTGTGCAACAAATCCAGTCGTGAAATTTCCTCGCTCCTAAATATTCCACAGTCAACTGTCAGCTCTATTATAACAAAATGGAAGCGTTTGGGAACAACAGCAACTCAGCCACGAAGTGGTAGGCCACGTAAAGTGACGGAGAGGGGTCAGTGGATGCTGAAGCGCATAGTGCAAAGAGGTCGCCGACTTTCTGCACAGTCAATTGCTACAGAGCTACAAACTTCATGTGACCTTCAGATTAGCCCAAGTACAGTACGCAGAGAGCTTCATGGAATGGGTTTCCATGGCCGAGCAGCTGCAGCCAAGCCACACATCACCAAGTGCAATGCAAAGCGTCGGATGCATTGGTGTAAAGCACGCCGCCACTGGCCTCTAGAGCAGTGGAGACGCGTTCTCTGGAGTGATGAATCACGCTTTTCCATCTGGCAATCTGATGGACGAGTCTGGGTTTGGAGGTTGCCAGGAGAACGGTACATTTCAGACTGCATTGTGCCGACTGTGAAATTTGGTGGAGGAGGAATTATGGTGTGGGGTTGTTTTTCAGGAGCTGGGCTTGGCCCCTTAGTTCCAGTGAAAGGAACTTTGAATGCTTCAGGATACCAAAACATTTTGGACAATTCCATGCTCCCAACCTTGTGGGAACAGTTTGGAGCGGGCCCCTTCCTCTTCCAACATGACTGTGCACCAGTGCACAAAGCAAGGTCCATAAAGACATGGATGACAGAGTCTGGTGTGGATGAACTTGACTGGCCTGCACAGAGTCCTGACCTGAACCCGATAGAACACCTTTGGGATGAATTAGAGCGGAGACTGAGAGCCAGGCCTTCTCGACCAACATCAGTGTGTGACCTCACCAATGCGCTTTTGGAAGAATGGTCAAAAATTCCTATAAACACTCTCCTCAACCTTGTGGACAGTCTTCCCAGAAGAGTTGAAGCTGTAATGGCTGCAAAAGGTGGACCGACATCATATTGAACTCTATGGGTTAGGAATGGGATGGCACTTCAGTTCATAGTATGAGTAAAGGCAGGTGAGTGAATACTTTTGGTAATATAGTGTATCTATCTATCTGTAACAGCAAAAATCCAACATGATGAAATGTTTTGACTGAATGATCAAATTGTTCTTTTATAATGAATTCCTCTACATCAGCATGACAAATAATAGGTGAAACCTCAGTGGGGAGTGAAAATGAAGAGCGACAAATTGTCTCAAAGCCAGCTAACTACTTGCTATTAAATTTGTGTAATTGGTTCTGTGATAAAATTACAAATCCATATTCTGTGTTTCAGCATGACTTGTGGGAAAAATAGAGCCTCTGGGTTTGAGATTGTGGATATGGACATTACTTTTTTGAAATAACGCTGGAGCTGTAGAATATGATGAAATACTAAGACTGAAAAATATACTCCATGAATTTTGAGGGAATAGCAATTCAAAAGTAACTAAACTGTAGTGCTGCCAGTTACAACCGTAAGCAGATTTCTCTCACAGATCTAATTTTGAAAGGAGCTATCTTGACCCTACTAATAAATAGTTCTTACTCCAGGCACAGGTACTTTCATCTGGTTTAGTGCATTAACATTCCTCTAGGTAGATTCACTTTGACTAATCCTCCTCATGTGGCCTGTAGCAGGCCTTCGGCAACCGCCCCTACGTCCTATTCTAAGAGAAGTGAGATCCAGGGATGACAGTTTGCCATAATACCTCATATAAAGGTGTTGTTTGTCTAGATTTAAACCCTCAGTGCTGTAAGAGAAGCAGTACTTTCATTTAAAACCTGTATAATCCCTGGAGGAAGACGACAGGCCTATAATAGTGGAGCACAGATCCCTGGTGATGATGTATACAATAGTCTTAACCTCACATGTCTCTATTAGTGTGTCCACTGACACACACATTACAATCCCCCATGGGAAGTCAACTAAGATAAACAGCAGAGAGAAACAGACCCGACGCTCATACTTCAAATATAGCTGCTCGTTTTTCAAAACACCGCAGGTGGCAATACTTCAAATATGATAAGGTGTCTGTCTGGTTTTGAGTCACTTCCATCTAACCCCATGGTTATTTTGCAGGTATTAGAATGCAGAACCTTGCCGCATAACCAAACATGAAAAGGATTCCCAAATGACATTGCATGCTAAAAGTGTGTGCACGCAAGTGTGTGTGTGTATGTTTTTGAACGAGAGAGATACATAGAGATAGATATAGAGAAAAAGAGAGAACATGTAGGCGTGTGTATGAGTATGTGTGTGTGTCTTTGTAGTGCTAAGTTATCAGTCTGTGGGGATACATTAGGACTTTGATATGCAGCAATAATACACACAGTTTATGTGTGTGTGTATGTGCACGTTTAGTGTGAGTGGGTGTGTGGGTGATGGTGATTTCAAGTGTGGCATAAACGTGTGCATCTGTGTGGGGCCTTGAGTGTTGGAAAATTGGCCTAACATCTGTGAGGATGTAATATGACTTTTATCCATGGTAGGGACATGAAGAGGATCATAGAGGCCCAGAGGGGGGGCAGAGGGTTTCTGGTTGAGTTCAGACCTCCAGCTGGGAGACCAGTGAAGGAAGGGGGGCAGATCAGAGGGAAGCTCCACTCGGGGGCTCTTATTTTGGGGCTGTGGGCCACAGAAGAGCGGGGTGGAGCATAGGGAAACAGGGATCTGGCATTTCCCTCCCTCAAATATACCAGCCTCCCCCTCTGATCTCCCCTGGCTAGTCCCCAATAGTGTTTCAGTAGAGAAAAAACTGTGTGTGTATGTGTGTGTGTGTGTGTGTGTGTGTGTGTGTCTGTGTGTGTGTCTGTGTGTGTTGGGGGAGTGTCTGCCTTATTTGCTCACATGGGCCAGCCAAACAGAAGGCAAATCAGATTCTGTGGGGGTGTTTGTCCCACTCCCATGGCGGAGTTTCTTTGCTTCGTGCCTCACGACAATAAATCACGCCACTCCCCCTAAAGGTTTGGACATGCCACTGCTGGCAACTAAAACAAGCACTTCACTCACACTGATTTATTCCTCCTATTGCAAAGAGGGGTAGAGGAGGTGCTAACAGGGTCCCTGGGAATGGTGAGGAGAAGGTGCTTGTGCGAGTGTGCACAGGCATATTTCTCTGTAGTGTGTGCATAGGGGAAAGAGGGAAGACTAAAAAGAGACTTAGACCCATAATCAGCACAGTAAGAGGACAGACAAATCTCTTATTCTAAGTTTGGACCACCCTGCTATCTTATTGCAAGCCCACAGGGTAGCTGGTGTGTCGTGTTGGCAGACGTCTGAGCCTGGCTGCATACTGGACTCACTCACCCTGACAGGCTGGCTACCTGTGGAGGCTGGGACAAGACCTCCTCCAAATACTAAATTAAGAGCCGCACACACATATAAAAAGCCAGTGGACAGACACACACACACACACACACATAGTAACATGGGCTGGGTTTGACTGAGTTGATGTGTCTGAGAAAAGGCATCCTCCAGATACCAAATTAATCAGCAGGCTGGAAGATGCAAATGACTGGCCTACATGGAACCAGCAGCATGAAGCCAGAACTCACACAGCACCATGGACAGATGGCCTGAAGGACCACACTAACACTCACATACTCATCTCTCTCTCTCTCTCTCTCTCTCTCTCTCTCTCTCTCTCTCTCTTGTTCTCTCTGTCTCTTTCTCACTTTCTGTCTCTCTCCTGCTTTATCTGTGCCATCCCTCTCATCACCCACCTCATTCTGTCTCTCTCCCTCTCTGTCTCTCTCATTTTGTAATATTTCTATGTGTGGCTTTATGTCTCTTTCCCTCCTTTCTATATCTCATTCTATCACTCTCACCTGCTCTGTTACACCCTTCTATCTATGTTTCTTTCTTCATCTATCTGTCACTTTTTCACAAATCATTACGGATGTACTCAACATGCGTGTGTGTAAGTGAACTGTGTGTATTAAGTATTTTGCGAGCACAAACTTTAGTTAAAAGCAACACCATCAATTAAAATTCACCAAAACACTTTCTCAGTTGAAATGAGGAGATGTAAAGTTAAGTAAATTGTTTTCCTTTCCTTGGCCTCTTTGACTCTTCCTAGCAGGCTGCAGCTCAGCTAGCACACTGCAGAAGGCAGAGAGCAGCGTCTCTGACCTATTTAGGAAACTGGCAAGAGAGCAGCCAGGGAACATCAAAATACTTCAAAGGCTTCCTTTGAATCCATCGTTACGCCCAACTTAGTGTGAGGGTATGAACACACACAAACCCACACACACACACACACACACACACACACAGTTCATGCACAAACACACTCTGTGTGCGCACACAAACACATCACCCTTGTGCACATATAAACTTCATCATTCTGCACTGCTCATATACACTGTCACACACAGATACAGACACACACACATGCACTGCTCCCCTGATATTCTGTCTGAGCTCTTCGTTTGAACTGTGTCCCACATTGCTAAGTAGGGAGAAGTCAGAGAAATCACATTAAACGGTGGGTCTGCCACCAGCATCATGACTCAGGCTGTACTATGTTAACGCTGTCTCCGACCCAGCTGTGTACGATCTCTTCTACCCCTTATATAACCTTGATTCCCACAAAGCAAGTCTCATTAAGAGAACTGACACTTTGTGTAAGACAGTAGGCGATGGAGAAAAGTGCATGGGGAAAAATGTTTTGTAATTGCTTATAAATTTGTACACTGCCTCATAATGTTGCACACATTTCATGGACCTTTCAGCAAATCTCCACTTGTGTGCAGGGCATTGCAAGTATTATTTTTAAGTTGAAACTAGCCTGCTGCTTACAGTATGAATGCTTTAGCTGCTTGTTTCAGAACCGCGGACAGCTCCTGCTCTACATCAACCAGTCAGAACCTTGGACAGCTCCAACCAGCAGGGTCTGCTCTGGGTAGCAGGCACTGCAACCTTAGACAGCTCTAGTGGCCTGCCTATTTTGTGTGTGTTTGTGCATGTGTGTGTGTCGTTATCCTTTAGTAAAATTCTTACTACACAAGTGTCCTTTGCTTTGAATTAGCTTGCTTAGATACTGTGGGTGCTTGGACTTCTGTGTAGCTTTCACTTTTGACACTTTTCACCTTGGATAACAGATCAATACAAACAAGATGAAGAGAGGGATTCAAAAGATGAAAAATGGAGAGGTTACAGAGTGAGAGAAAAAAGGGAATTAAATATAGAAAATCTTTGAACTTTTTTTCCATTTAAATGCATGTTTGGGTGAACCGTTTTGCCAAGGGGCACTCTTTCATGTGTTTATTTCTGAGTATTTGTGTGTGTGGGCATGCACAAATAATGGGTCATACCAGAGGCTGTCTTCGAGGTCACAACATGATGCCCCTCGGAGCATGAAAATATGGCTGTGCATGTGTGTGTGTGTATATTTGTGCATGAGTGTGTGTCTGAAGAGGTGTTTGTTTTTGTGTGTGTGCAGTATTTCCTTTTTCCTTCGGTATCAGGTATGGTCCAAAAATGTCTTTGTTGAGTCAGAGAAGTAAAACAAAGGTTTATTTTCTCATTTATCACAGTGGTCATGTCAGTATGTCTGGGTGGGAGAGAGGGGAGAAAGAGGCAGCAAGAAAACAAACATACATCTTTGTGAGTATGCAGAGAGTTTGTTTGTGGGCCTGTATGTCTATGAGTGCAGTATTTCCCTTCACTTCAATATCAGGCATGGCCCAACAATGTCTTTATGGAGACAGAAAAGGAGAAGAAAGGTTCTGATGTTTATTTCCTTATTTATCACAGTGTTCATGTCAGTATGTCTGGGTGGGTAAGAGAGGAGAAAGACGCAGGAAGAATGCAAGTGCGTGTGTGTGCGTGTAATGCATCATTCCAGGGGGCATTTCTTTACGCAGCATTCCTGTGCCTTGGAGCATTAAATAAATGGTAGACAGAGCAGAAAGCATTAGTGGTCCTCTTAGTTCGCCGAGAATGCCAACAGGACAATGGAAACAGCATGCTTCTTATTGCTCATGTAGCATGCAGGTTGAGCCAAACAAACTGTATGCGAATTGTGTGAATGTGCCTGCATGCTTTTGTGCTTGCTTGCTTGCTTGCATGTATGGATGCATGCACCAAATGTCTGTAAACAGGATCGAGGGAGAAATCATGAGAGGAAAAAAAGCAATCAAGTGTATTTATGTTTGTGTCCGTGGAGTGCTTGTGTCAGAGATTTTTGGTGGTAACTGGAGCAAGCCCAAATGGACCCCTTGGTTGTTAGGAAGAATGCTGCATCCTGCTGAGAGGGATTTGGGACAAAGGAGGGGGCTACCGGACTGGGGAGGGGAGCAGAAGCGGGCGGGGGCTGAGGGGTGACTCTGGGTAGCATAAAAGATAAGTGGGTACTCTGGGGTGCAAGGCTGGGGTCATGGATGTATTGAGGACAATCTGCAACTGAGGGGAGTTTGTGGCATGAAGATGAGGTAACAACGTGATTTAGGGAAGGGATATTCTTGGCATAGATAAGAAAAATTGGAAGAATCATTTGGCCATATTGTGCAGCTAGGGGGTACTGACAAGGGGAATTTAGTGACGCAAGTATGTTGCGGGTGAAAGCAGTCATTTTTATGATTTAGTAGTGGGAAGCCAAAAAGGACAATGTGTACATATTTATGGGATAAAACTTCATAAATTATGGAAAACAAAACAAAACAAAGGAAAACATTAAGGTTTAATTACAGTTTATAATTCAAAATCTCTAAAATTAACAGGATTAGCTCATCTTGTAAACTAAGGTTCTTTAGATACAGGAGATAACCTTTTAAGAATATAATGAAATGTAATAATTTGTAGTACAATTTTATAAATATAGATTTCACCTCACTTGAAATGGTGGTGGTGAATATCTATATTTTGAAACAAAAGTATTCACATTGATACTCTTTCAATTATATTTTATACTTTAATTTGACTTTATAAAACTATTTTATATGGATAAAACACAATAGTTCTGTCCATTTGATCCTGTACTTTTAAAAGACATTTACTCAACTTCTTCATAGTATTCCCTGTACATGTACAAGCATACCAACAATTTCTTGCCGCTTTTGTTGGAACTTTTTTTTGCAGAGGATGATGAAGTGCTTTTTAAATTAGCATTAGCTCTAAGTGAATGTTTGCTACCATGCTTATGTATTTATGTATGTGTGCTAAAGTGTGTGCACCTCTATGAATATGTGTGTGCATGTGTGTTATAATGCAATCTCAAGTGTATGTGTGCACGTGTGTGTGTTAGGCAGTTAGAGAATGTGAGATCCCGTGGAGAGGTAATGCAAGCTGATGCTCATTATTCAAAATGCATAAATCTGACCACTTTAGTTAAATTAAAGCCTAAACTCCTTGTGCTAAGGAGACCCCCCTCTGTTCTCCAACTGGTATGGGGGGATTCATAATCAGGGGGAAGCTCATAAAGCATATTGCAACGTGATTGAATTTACACCTTTGGCTGTTACTACTAGATATCAATAGAGGTCTCAGGAGACAGTGTTCAGCCAGTTTTACTTTGCTTCCAGTATAATGGAATCACTGCAAAACAGTCTACCATCTAGGTCTCCCCATTAGGTTAAAAAAATATATATAAATTTTTCAAGTGTTTAATTTATTTATTTGTTTATTTTTATTTAATGAAATCCATGCTATTTCTGTTTTATTAGTCAGGAAGCAGTTCAAAAAGGGGTGTAACAATTCATTCATTCAAATTGATTCTGGGTATTTAACTCAGTTGATCTGCTGAAATAAATAATAAATAGAAATATTTAATAAATACATAGAACCAATAACTCTGACTTTTGCCTGAATCAATATGAAATGCTTTGAAACAATTCATTAATGATTCTTGCACAACAACAACAAAGAGTAAAAATAATTTTGCAAATAAAAAAGAACACACATACACACACACACACACACACACCCACCCACACACACACACACACACACACACACACACACACACACACACACACAATACAATACATACAATACACAATACATGGAACACCAGGAAACTTAACTTCTTCATGTTTAATTTATTGATCCAGTCCTTATACTGGCTGGGACAGTCTTTGCAGTAAAACTGGTAGAAGCAGAGGGGAGAGGTAAGCTGTCTTTACTTTTAATTTTCACAATTAAAATGTTCTATTTTTCATTCCATCTGTCTTTTTAAAATTGCATGTAACAATGTAATCTTTTTTAAAATAAATAAATAAGTAAATAAATAACCCAGTAACTTTTAACTTTTATTATATGGCCTACTTTTAACTTAAAGTAAGTAAATAAGTCATTTTTACACTGGTTATTTTATATCTACTCACGCAAAAATTTCAGCAAGGTCACAGTAATGCTACTTCAATAGGACATGTTGATGCTCTTTCCATGCCTGCCCCTCCCTGAACAACCCATGAGCTGCCCCTGAGCAACACGCTTAGCCTTCCAACCTCAGTGGCACTTCTTAGAGCCCTAGAGTGGAAAATTGTTGAGAGACGGTTCAGTCATTGTGTACATTGTGTCCAGTGTATTATGGTGTCTCCTCCTGTGTAATGTGCATCCTGTACTCTGCTCCTGCTTCCTATCCTGTCTCATGCTCCCTATATCCTTTTGTATGTACTGCAGTGTGGCTATTGTACCTCTAGGTGGCTAATAACTTGTAATTGTGGCTTATAGGTGTGATTGGCATGTGGGAGACCCAGGTTTAAAACCTGACTTGGTACTGTGATTATGTCTCAATCAGTAATATAAGTTTAAAGAATTGTTTGTATACACATGAGTACTATGTGAAAACTGAGAGCAGGAGACCAGCAAAATCAAACAACACATGACCTTAATGCTGCAAAAGGGAACACAAATACAAAAATGCAAAAGACAGGACACATGACATGTGGCTCCTGTGTCCCATTTGTTGACTGTTCGATGGTCATCTACAGTCAATTTTCATAAACTACAAGTAATTAAGCAAGCAAATACGCTTTATTTATAGAGCACCATTTAAAACACACAGCTTGGGCGCCCCGGTGGCGTACCATGTACCAAGGCTTAGTCCCAATCGCAGCAACCGGGGTTCGAATCCGACCTCAGGTCCTTTGCTGCATGTCATCCCCCCCTCTCTCTCCTCTGCCTTTCCCATCTATCACCACTGTGACTGACAAATAAAGCAGAAATGCCAAAAAAAAAAAAAAAAAAAAAATCTTTAAAACAAACAGTGTGTGTGTGTGTGTGTGTGTGTGTGTGTGTGTGTGTGTGTGTGTGTGTGTGTGTGTGTGTGTATGTATGTACACACACACACACACACATATGTAAGGCACAATGAGAAATGGACCAAAGTAAAACAAACCAGTTAAAACAGAAACACAAGAAAACATAAATCAGGGATGAAAAGGCTTGCCTATAAAGATGAGCTTTTAACAGCCTCTTAAAACACTCTAAAGATTAAGCAAAACTGACAGACTGGAGAGGGTGGT